>NC_134457.1:195985431-196295431 GCF_047948215.1 Lycorma delicatula
TGCGTAACAATTTAATAATCTTAAATAAAATTTTAACCTCTCTAAAATTTCATCTGTATAAAAAGAAGGAAATATAAAATAGAAACGGTAAAAAAATACATATATTTATACAAAGAACTATCTACAGTTGCGATCAACATAAATTATCTTAAAAAACGTAATAACTCATGTCAAGCGTTTAAAAGCGGCGTAAATAAAACCACTCCAGTTTTAAATCAATATAACTAAAGCTAATTTATACTAAGCATGAATCAATTACAAACAAATGTTGCTATAAAAAATATGAAAAATAAATTACAGTCATGCGTACTTATACGGCATGCAACGCAAATAAAACAAGAAAATGTCTCTGATGTCATTCGCACTAACTTATAAAATCGATACAAAAAAATGACAAATAAATGTTAAATGAGATTGAACGTGCGAGGTTCAAAATGCAAAAAAAATCTATTTATCTAAGTGCTGGTTTTGTCAAGGAGGTCATGAAAGGAATGAAACTACTTAATTCAAGAGCTGCAAGGAGGAAAGTAGGGAAAATGTTTGACGCTAGGCAACAAAAAGAAGTTAATAAAAAAAAATCATTTCTTCCATAAGTTTTCCTTTCTTCCGATATAATTTGGTTGCTCATGATCACACAGCGTAACATTATTTCTCACATAATCCACCAGTTTTTAATCATAATTAAATCTATTCACTACGAGAAGATAAATATAAAAAGAACAAGAATTAGTAACTAGGAAAAAGATCAAAAGACGTCATTAAAAAAATAAAACAACCCCCATATCTTCAAAATTACCGGAGTATTAAATTTTTCTGCGGAAGGTAATAATAAATATAACAAAACGTACTTTTCATAAACTGGGTTGACACATCCGATAGATGTACCTTCGCTTAATGCGACTTTAAAGGTTGACGACACATTTTCTTCAAGACAATCGCTCTAAAAGTATAAACAAAACTGATAAGTGTTTAGAGAGCTTAACTTGTTTAATTCAACCCATCACTAATAGAAAACCTTCTGACGACAAACAGACTACTAGACAATGTATGCGTGTGTCTTTACAATCATTGCTAATTTATTATGCGATATGCGTAATTTATTTTCAAGTGTACCCCGTAATAATTTCATTACATATTATTTAGTACTAAATAATATGTAAGGTTAGTGCTACAAAACGAATGTTTTGCTTGCATAAATTGAATCATTTCTATCAAACTGCAATTTATTAATTATTCATTGCACTAAAAAAAAAGTGAAACAAGTGAGACAGACTAAAAAAAAAGTGAATATCTCTAAAGTAAAGACCGTTTCATTGCAAAAAAATTTATTCTGAAAACTTTATAAATATATTTTATTTCGCTTTAAGTACATACTACTACTATACTACTTCTCTATACAATCGCCACATGAATTAACACATTAATCGTAGCGATACACCATCTTCAATATACCCTAGTAGTATTCTTCTGCCACCAATACATTTAGCCACTGATTAACAGCATTTTTAAGTTCATCGTCACCCGCGAATTGCTTTTCGCTCAAAAAAACTTCTTTCAATTTCCCAAACAAATGATAATCAGAACGAGCTAAGTCTGGACTATATGGTGGGTGATCGTAAATTTCCCATCCAAATGTACTCACTAAATCATGTGACGGACCCGCAACATGTGGACGTGCATTATCGTGCAGTAAGACGATGCCGTCGGTCAGCCGCCTACGTCGCCGATTTTGAATGGCGCGCCGAATGTTACGTAGAGTTTCGCTGTAGGCTTCTGCATTTATAGTCGTTCCACGTGGCATAAAATCGATCAGCAGTATGGCAAACCGATCCCAAAAGATATCAGTCTTCGGTCATCAGTTTGCTCAAAATGGCTGTGGCTTGACCTTTGTTGATCTGGTCTGGCGTGTAATACGAAATCCACGTTTCAACGCCGGTATCAATTGAATTAAGGAACTCATCACATTTTTCAGTGTAGCGCATCAAAAATTCCAAAGCAGATTCCATTCGGATTTTTTTATGACGTTCCGTTAAGACATGCAGCACCCGATTTGCACATACCTTTTGTGAAGCCTAAATGTTCATGAACAATGCGACCGATAACAGCTCTTCAAGCCTCAGGAAAAAGAAGAGCCGGGTCGGAAATCGTTGAGCCACGATCTTTTCTGATTTCATCATCGACGCGTTTCAACAAGTCCTCGGTGATTATCGAGTGCCTCCCCGAACGTTCTTCATCGTGCACGTTAATTCTGTTAATTCTAAACCTTTCACACCATTTTCGGACGTTTCATTCATTACATTATCACAGTACACAACAAACAACTGTCTATGAAGGTCAGCCGGCTTAACGTTTTGATGGTTTAAAAAACGTATGACTCCACGTATTCACAGACGTCGACAACATCGATTTTCCTATATTCATCTTATAACGTAATATCTCACACGTAATCAAAGATACTACAACGCGACAACTTACAGACAACACTGCAATCTGTACATTACTAGCATGGCCATGAACGACACAGGTTCGCCTACCTTAAGAAAATAAATTTCCCAGCGGTCTTTACTTTAGAGATATTCCTCGTAGATTAATTGCACTTCTCATGGGACACAAAGATTTCATTTAATCCAATAATTTTGGCACTCTATGATGTATAATAATAAGTAAGACGTAATCTAATCATATATCTGTAATAAAAGCGACTGTACCGCTCTTAATAAAAAACTAAACTGTTTAGCACATTGTAAACAGAACCGGTACAGGTTTCGATTAGTTTTCGGTTAGCACTATAAAAAATATCGTTCAAAGAAATGCAATCACGGGAAGTTGCAAATTTAAACGAGAAGACTGCTGCTACTCACCAGAGTTTTAGACCGAGCATACAGTCACATCCATAATCGATTTACGTATAATACAGCGTATGCGCATTAAATTATTTCTTATACTCTTTTATTATATTCAATTTACTTATAAAAACTGAACGACTGTAACTGAATAAATAAAATTTACATATGAAAACATTAAAAGTTATCACAAAATTATTTTAAATCGCATTATAAAAGATGGAATGCTATTTTCTTTGAATAAAAAAAAATGAAGCACAAGATATTGCTAGACAGAAAAACATTTAACACCATAAACACAACACGATACTACTGTGCACTGAATAGGTAAAGTAAATATGGAAAAGTTACACAAACAATTATCTGTGAAAATAGCTTTATATGATTTAACCCTTTCTGCCATTACTAATAAAATACGAAATAAAATTCAGAAAAAAATTACCAGCAAATTGATTAATTTCACTTTTTAATAAAATAGATTTATTTCAGAATAAATAAATACTCCTTAAAAATACATTTTAAAAAAATCTGCTGTAGGCACCACATCCTTATAGGCCTATTAAATTACATACACACATTTTTTCTTCGTACAAAAATGTATTGTGATCGCAAAAAAATTTCGGTTTTCAAATTTCAACGGACATATCCATTTTGACCATCCCTGAATCTATTTTGATCAGTTTCGGCGTGACGTATGTACGTATCTCGCGTAACTCGAAAACTATTAGCCGTACGATGTTGAAATTTTGGACTTAAGACTGTTTTAACATCTAGTTGTGCATTTCCCTTTTTGACTGCAATCAACTGAACCAAAAGTGTCTAAAAAGCCCAAAATAAAAAAAAAATTGGATTTTGGACTTTTTCTGAACTGCACTAATAAGCCCTAACTGAAAACTTTTCAATGATATATCATACATAATTGGTACTTATTTTCATTGGTTCCAGAGTTATAACCAAATCAAATTTTAATTAATGAAATATTTGGATCTTAGACGGGGAAGGCACATCGATTTGAATCAGACTCGATCTATTTTTTTTAACTTTTTTTTTTTAATTTAAATATTGATTTATTAATAAAAGAAGATAATGTGCTTATCAACCTCTGTAAAAATATTTTTACCATAAATAATTATTCAATAAAAAAAAAGGAAAAATATCAGAAGTTATTACGAAATAAAATTTTATGTACTTCATTTAAAAAAACAAATGTGTTGATGTAATTTAATAGGCGTACAAGAAAGTCATGTATGCCCACATCAGATTAATCTGATGTCGGCACTACACAAAATTCTCGAATCGAACTTATCATCGAGATTGACACGAAAAATTCCAATACTAAAAGACTTCAAGCAGCAGTTCAATAAACAAGAAAGTAGTAGTAACAACCTGTACACTGAATAATCTAACAGGTAGCAGAAAGTTACAATCTCATAGGAATACCGCATGAACCCAATACTCCGTAATCATATCGTCCGGTACGGTTATAAATATAAAATATATTACCGACGGGATACATTTATTACACCAGCATAATTATATTTAATTGTAGCCAATAATAAACAACCTTAATCAAAATATATTACAATATACCTCTACATTTGAAGTTATTATTATACGAAAAAATGCGATTAAAAAAAAAATTGATCCTAGAATTAAAAAAATATGATCATTATTTTTCTTATTTTTTTATTCTTATTTTAAAAATAAATTTTAAAAGAAATTATATTCAAATCAATCGAATGTATTATATTTTTCATAGAAATATCAATACACTGTATTGATTAATCGATTGAATGGGCAATAATATATAATAATGCGAATATTAACATTTTTTTAAATGATCAAATTTCTGTTAAATATTTCTTAAGAACTATCTACTTAATGATTTCTTACAATTTTCAAATATCAATTGTATTAAAAACAACAATTTTTTCCTTCTTCTTTCTCCAATTTGAACAAATAAAAACGCATTCAAAAATTCTATCGCAAAATTAATGTTAAAAAGTCATTTTCTTTTTTGTAACTTGCTTTTTCTTTAATTTTTTTTTGTCTCGTATTTAGGAAATACAAATTTTCTTTCACCAATATAAAAATTAATGTTTTTTTTTTAATAATTTTTTTTGAGATAGGAGGTAGTGCGAAAATACCATTCAATTAAAATTTAATTAACATATATTTAGGTCTATAAAAATTTGTACTGAATATCCTCAAAACTACTACATCAATTTCATTGAAATTTAGATATGCTGTAGTAGTGTATCTGAAGTTGTGCATGTGAAAATTTGATGAAGATTTGGCGGGTCGTTCTTCAGTTACGTTCAATTTAACGTCGACAACAGACATTAGAGCAATCTGAGGTTATGTTGACTGTTTATTTTTCATACGCGTTTATTATGTACAGAGTCATGCTTGTGTGAAGAGTAAATTCGTTATTTTCAATTATTTCATCAAATTACGGTTATAATTACATAATTTTTATTACAAATAGAAAATATAATTAATATTAAATTTAGAAAAATTGTACCTCTTATTTTTCTCCAACAATTTACGTTTTGTATATTCTTGCGAAAAAAAATTATAGAAAATAAAACAATGAAAAGTTTGTCTTCTTGCGCAGAACTGCCGAAGAATTTTTTTTAGCGTATAGTTGGAATAATATAAATTCGAATACAAGTAATTTTTATTCGTGAAACAGAAAAAACTCAAGAAATATTGCGCCACTCAAAAATTACACGCATTTCTGCTTCTCAAAATCTATTTAAAAAAATAGAAGACAGTAGAAGGCGGTTGATTTTTCGACGAATAAAAAAAAAGAAATTCTCAAATACACTAATAAATATACTTCAAGTACATGCGAAGCAAACATATGAATAAAATCATGTTATTAAGTAAATGGAGAAAGTGATTTTAGAAAAGCCACACCCATAGAATAATACTGCGATACATTATATCAAATAGGTGTATAAAAATTTCACACCGCACACATTTTAACACCCACAGGTTTGCAGACCTACGCAGCACGTCACTAAATCAACATATATATATCCTAGTTCGTTTTTAAAAACCATTAAAAATGCGGAAACGTTGCGTAATTTATTCACATCTTTTATTTTAATTAAAAGAAAATCCAATCAAATAAAAATTAAGGTTAAATATACTTCTTATTAAGCAGGACATTTTTAAAGTACTCTAAGAAAATATCTATACTACCGTCTCAATGTTAACCACCCTAACCGATCAACCAGTTAGTTTAGTTAACAAGTCGACTTAAAGCGGTCTTAGTTTCGTACCGTCACAATTCTTTCGATGTAACTTGTTCAAGAGTTTGAAATCTTCAACTTAAAAAGTTTTCTAGTACCAAACTTTTCACAAAGTGTATAACCAAAAACGTTTAAAAAATTATTCAACATTAACGCAAGCAAGGTTACACAGTTAATACCTAACTATTACTAAAAAAAATGAGGGCAATATAAAAATAATCTCACAGTCATTCAGATATACTTTTTGTTAGACTACCCGTAAATTAAACATTTTCCTTATAAATGATACAATATTTATTTGAACTGCAATTTTATCCATTAGATCTTCTTTTAACTTTAGTTAACGCCTCTGCAGTAACACTATAAAAAATTCTACTCTCGCCTCTAAAAATCAAGTTATAGAGTTTTATTATTTCAAAATATCAAGTATTTTTCAAATTATTTTCTCTAATTCAGGCGTTATCAGGATCAACCCTTTTCTAGGGGAAAAGAGGTTCTCACGTACTCCTTAAAATAAGAATGGTAAATTTACTTTTACAAACTTTTCAAACAAATTAAATGAAAACTTTTTAAAATTATTTTTCGCAAATGAGATGCGATCAGATTCAATTATTACAAACAAATAGTAGTTAAACTACAAAAGTAGTTTTTAATCGCAGTCTAAAATACTGTTTCCTCATAAATATATTTAACCCATTTTATAACGCCTAATGATATATTTATATCTGTATAGAATAAGCAATTAAATGAGGTCTACAAATAAGAGTAGTTTTCAACTTAAATACTCAGGATGAACAAAGTATTATATGTTATTTTTATGCAAATGCCTATTGTAACTGTTTAGAAATACAGAAAGCAATAATATCTCCGCCTTTCATCCAGAAGGTTCTGGGTTCAAACCCGATCATGTTAAGCTTGACGTTTTTTCACAAGATGCAAAATTCATTTTTTTTATTAAGAAAGATAAATGAAATAGAGGGTACGTGAACGTATGACTGTAGTTACTAAATTCTATAAATACAGAGTGAAGATAAATCATAATAAAAAAAACTTAAATATTAGTATAAAGAGTTGCAACACATAATGAATTAATTACACAGCCCTTACAGTTCTTTAGCAAATAATATGAAAAAATTCCATCTTTTTCGGATACCGTAAACTTATTTGAAATTTCAAGTTATTGCCAGTAACTTTTACTACTTTAATTCGTTAATAAATACGGTAGATTTGTATGTTTCGCAATAAAAAAACCATTATTAATATTTATTTCGATGAATGAATATTTCATCGGTCTACCTCAATTTTCAATTGATCACGAAGACCATCGATCGGAGTATACCCTAATTTTTAAGTTTAACCGATATCTAATAAGTAACGATTAGCTAAATATTAAAATGTCATTCAGAAATAAGAATAATATTAATTAAGAAATTCCATACGTTTACCACGAACGGTAAACGATATATATAATTGTTATAGGCATTGCTAACGGTTTGACTGAAAACTACTTCCTTAAATTAATGGAGAAAGCTTTTGTTTTTAATAAACACAATACGTGAAATAAGCTTTTCTTTTTCTGTTTAGCCTCCAAAACCACCGTAAGACAATACTTCAGAGAATGAATAAGGATGATAAGTACGAGTGTAAATGTAGTTTTGTACAGTTTCAGGTCAACCATTCTTGAGACCTGTGGTTAATTGAAACTCAACCACCAAAGATCATCGGTATCCACGATCTAGTATTCAAATCCGTATAAAATACAGCTTGAACAAAATGAAATAAGCTGAATAAAGTCTACTGGTTTTTAAGTATAGGTATATTAATATTAGCGGTCTGCTACAAAATGCTGAGCACAAATAATATCCCAACCTCGAAGGGGAAGACACCAACCTTGTGACGATTCCGGTCGCCACACCACCACCCCCGTTCCTTGCCCTGATGGGCTACAACGGGAGTTGTCTTATTGACCATCAACATATTACACCTCACAGTAATAAGCCAGGCCTAGGTTGGAATGCCAGGGATGTGAATGCCTATCGAGGCATTCACATCGGTGATTTTTAAACTAAGCTTTTGCCTTCGCTGCAGGTCTCATCCGAACATCTTGCATGTCCTACATCGTTGCCGTCTAAATCAGCTACAGAGTTTGCGGAAGCACGAACCCCGCGCCTAGTTCTACATTTATTGAGCCAATTTCTTTGAATGTCTACAATCGAGGCAAATTAACTACAACACACCATCAAATGTTGTTCGTAACAACGAAATTTAGACCTAATCCCTTAGTAAACTGAAGTTTTAGTTCAAACCCCAGACTTAGGTTATTTAGTTCGGACTCCGGTCGGGTCTATCAAGAAGAGTCGGATTGATCGCATACTCCCACTCGGCTCCATCAAAGAGTCCCGCGTGACATTTACTTCGTAGCTATCTGAGAGTACAAAATAAATTCCAGAAGCAGAAGAGCCGTGATTATCAACAATCAACGATGAGAGTTACCAATTCGATGAACGCTTCCGTGTAAATCAGATAGAAAAAAAACATTAGTAATGATAAATTCGATCAAATCAATCTTCTTTGAGTCGGTCAATTTAACCTATATCACACTACGGCTGGTTACGAGGAACGTAACTAATATGTCGGGAATCGCCCCTGCTCAAACAGTTATTTCCGATAACGATAGTTTGCGAGCCACTGAACGATCGTGGATCCATATTTTATTCATTTATTAGTATTTTACGCTTCATAGTTTCTCTCTATGTTGTAATACCGTTTTAAGTTAATGTATTGTTCCTTTTCTTTAATTTTGTAGTAAGTATTCCATTCTCCTCTGGCTTATAGTTTTGTCCAACCGCATTTCAATCCACTAAACTCTGGTATCTGACAGTTTTCAATCTATCAAAGATGACTTCAGTATTTTATACTAAGAATTTACCCCAAGTTTTCAATAATTTTAATTTGTCATAAAATAGCTACATTATTACTACCAACTGATCTAATTTGGTAATTTTTAAGAAAAATCATACTCCAAAAACCTATTCCTATCTTCTGCCTCTCTCACTGCTCCTATTAGCACCCATTGTTTATGCTAACACTGTAATAATATAATATGAAAAAGTGCACTGAGCATAAACTTTACGGCTCTCTAATATATAAATATATTGAAAAATCTATTTTATACCATAATATTATGGAAATTCTGAACAAAAATTGTCGGAATAACGATTAATAAAATACATTCAACACAATATACATATATAAATACTAGCCGTTCGGGGCCCGCCCTCTGGATATCGGGAATCGATCCTCCACAGCTCTCTTCGTTGGTCATTTTACCAGATAGCCAAGGAACCCGCCCACGGAACCCCGCAGTGTTCCTTACCCTCATGGTTGTGAGAATAATACTGATAAATATCAATTACAGTATTCAAGGTTAACAGAAGCCTGAAAAAGAAACTCATTACAAATTACAGAAAGAATAGTAACTACGGTAAGTAAAGCACACACACTTCTGACGACGAAAAATTTAAGCTTTATTTTTGTTGCGGCGGAGTCAGAAATATAACAATTAAGTAAAAAGATTCATTTTTTAATGAATATCTTTAATTGAGAACTTCACACCCATGGGGACTAGAGTCTCGATTTACGGTTTAAAAGCTTTCCAGAGAACACGAATATATTCTGCAGATTTGAAAGCAATCGGTCGGTTGGAAACAAAGAAACTTAGATTGAGATATATCTATATATATGACAAAAGTATAAAACAGTTTACTACCTAGAGTAAACTCAATAAAAATTAAATTTTGTTGAGTAAACTCAACAAAATTCAATAAAAATTAATAAAGTTTTATATGGCTAGCCACACACAGTACTGTACCAAGTACAGTACTGTATGTATAATATAGTAATTCTTTTAATTTTTATGACCACATATTTTTATATGTTTAAAATTTTAATGTTTTAAGGTTAACGTGCGATTTTTTTTTAAAAAGAAAAGGTTTTAATAACTGATAATGAGGGAAACCCTCGAAAGCGCTTTTATGAAATAACAATAAGCATAAGCTTAGATGCATTATTGAATTCTGTACTCTTGGTGGTAAATTGACATAATTAGTACAGACGGGAATATGGAGAAATACAATAACAAAAGAATTGATTTTGCAAAGTTAATATATATATTACAAAATAAATATACATTAAATAAATGTACGTACATATCCAATGACTCATGAAGCGTTAAATAAGATGAAAAACAAAAGCTAACTATGGTTTTTATACTTAATTTATTAAGACAAAAAATTTGAAGCGACATAAATAAAGTGTTTTCTTTTTTAAATCGAATGATTATTTTTTATTAATAATAAATACAATTTAATCAGAAATAATTTATAGCATAACAATGATCGATAAAACAATTGCATGCAAGCACGCGCACGAGAAATAAATCAAAAATAAATTTACCGTTGATTACAGTATATTCAATGTTAAGGTACAATTGAATGCATTATTATATATATATATTGAAATATCTATTGTACATCATAATATTACGAAAATATAGAACAAATATTGTCTTAATAACGATTAATAAAGTACATTCAACACAAAATCGACCATTTTATTTCTATTCTACCATGTAATGCAATATTTACCTCGACTATGTCTACAGTGTATATTTAAGATACAAGCAATTTTCAAGTTACAGCACGTTGTGTTACTAAAAATTAAACAATGAATTTTTAAAAATTCAACCCCACGTCGAATTTCTGAATTAAATAACTTACATATAAATATCATTTTAGTAAATTATAAGAAACAAAACACTTGAGAAGCGTGTAACCTAAGATTTAAACGTTATCTAACACAACACGCTTTTTCATTGGAGGTAAAAATAAATACATATTCTGCAACTAATCGGAACAAAAGCTTATAATAAAACGGATCATTTTTATACTAACATTTATCAGTATAATAAAACGTAAATCGGAAGTACAGGAAAGAATACAGAATAAAGACCGGCAGACCTCTAATGAACAGTAAATAGTAAACTTACCTGTGAATTTTTGTTGAAAGTCAAAGAAACAATTTCTATACAGAAGTTAGCAATTCATTTTAAGAAAAATACATGTAGTTTTTGCTCGTTAAAAATCGAGTACATATATTACAAAAAAAAAGATAAATAGAAATGGAAAAATATATAGAGGAATAATAATACAATTATAAATTCGAATTGAATTTAAAGAATCTAAATGTTATTAAGGCCGAGTAGAGGCAATCAAGCGAATTACAAGATTACTAGACTACTCTAGGTAAAGTTAAAAAAGTTAATGTATTTGCGTGTTAAGTTTCATTCGTTGTTTCCAATTATTCAAAGTTGGTCGAAAGATTTTCATGTAAAACGCTACATCTTTATCCCACGAGTGATTATGGGTACATCTTGATTAGAGAAACCTACACTTGTTCTGCTAAACGATGAAAAGTGGAGCTTGTGACAAACGTGCGGAGCTGCATAAACGCTTCACTTCAAAAACTAACGGGAGAAATATCTGACTACCATCTCTACAGCTTGGGCTTACGTCGAATGAATTCACTAAGAAGATTTCACTGCTATCCGAAAATTTAACAAGTATGTGGAATTATGAGCGGTTAATTTCTGAGTACCTAGAATGTGGAGAGATCTTCAAAACAGATACAAGTGATGAACGCGAATGGCGAGTAAGCAAAGTAATATTATTCCCAAAACAATTACCCTTGAAACCAACGACTGATGTAAACAAACGCCTTATCGGTTATTGGCTGACTGTGTCCTTGAGCTCACCGATAAACGACATACATTAGAAATTACTTGCACAAAAACCTATATTGTTAGATTGTTAACAAGTGTATTAATTTACATATATAATATTGACGTCGTTTATAACATGAACAAAAGGTAAAGTTTTTTTAATTCTAATTTCATTACTTTTTCTAATCGCTTCAGAATTCTGTTATATCGTGAGACAATCAAAATATAAAGAGCACGTCCGTACTGTAACTGGTTTTACAAACTCTACCTTAAGCCGGAATGCTTAAATTCCATACAAACGGATTACAAATAACTTCATTTACAAATAAATATTCCTACTCAAAATGATCATTTTTGACTAGTAAATATGAAGTTAGTTTCAGAAAGCTTTGTACATAAAATTCCGTGACAATAAATGCGCAAAAATAATTACGGAAGTTAAAAATATGCAAAACTCGGGAGAAATAAAAATGAATTTACCATATTTATTCGAATATACGTCGACCCCCTGTTTTTGAATTTAATTTTCAGGAAAAAAATAGGTAGAATTTTTTCCCCCCACCAATAACATTTTAATTTTGAAATTTATAATACGTAATTAAGTAACAACATACATCATTTTATTATAATATTATACATATTTGTTTAGGGTTGAACTATTATTTGAAGGAAAAATTAAACTAAATGAAATAAAAAACCACGGTTTCACAGAAATTTGAAAATTAAAAAAATACGCTGGTTACGAAGACTGATTTAATTATCCCTTTTCTTTTAAAAGATTGAAAATAGAATTTTGTATTTTTAATTTACCTATAATCCGATTTAAAAAGTCAATATCTCTAGAAAAATAAGGAATTCTTAAATAGGTCCTTTGGTAACAAATAATAATTGAAGTTCAGTTATAAATATAAATTGTAATAAGGTCCCCATCACGAATATAGAAACGAAAATAAACTACGAAAAACTTAAAAGCTCGGCCAAATCCAAATTTGTAAGTCGGTTAAGCATATAGGGTGACCCCCCCCCCCCCCGCGACAACCATTTTATTGGAGAAGATTAGGAAAAAACCTCGACCTACGAGGGGGCATCTCTAATCGCTGTAAAAAAATTTATTCTGAAAACTTTGTAAATATTTTTTATTTCTCTTAAACAACATATCTTATACTACTTCTCTATGTTATCGCCACATGAATTAACTCATTTATCGTAGCGAAACGCCAGCTTCAATATACCGTTGTCGTATTCTGCCGCCCGTCCATTTAGTCACTGATTAACAGCATTTTTAAGTCCATCGCCACCCGCGAATTGCTAACCGCTCAAAAATTCTTTCAATTTCCCAAACAAATGGGAATCAGATGTTAAGTTCGAACTACATAGTGGGTGATCGTAAATTTCCCATCCATATGTTCTCAGTAAATCACGAGTCGGACCCGCAACATGTGGACTTGAATTATCGTGCAGCAGGACGACGCCGTCGGTCAGCCGCCGCCTACGTCACCGATTTTGAATGGCGCGTCGTATATTACGTAGAGTTTCGCAGTAGGCTTCCGCATATATAGTCGTTCCACGTGGCATGAAATCGATAAGCAGAATGCCAAACCTACCCCAAAAGACTGTGGCCATTATTTGAGTCCAAATGGCTGCGGCTTGACTTTGTCGGTCTGATTGGTGATTGAAGATGACGCCAATCACTTGACTGCCGTTTTCTCTCTGGCGTGTAATACGAAATCCACGTTTCATCGCCGGTAACAATTGAATTAAGGAACCATCATCTTTTTCAGTGTAGAGCATCAAAGCAGATCCCATTAGGATTTTTTTGTGATATTCCGTTAAGACGTGCAGCACCCGACTGCACAAACCTTTTTGAAGCCTAAATGGTCATGAACAATGCGACCGATAATAGCTCTTCAAGCATCAGGAAAAAGAAGAGCCGGGTCGGAAATCGTTGAGCGACGATCTTATCTGATTTCATCATAGACGCGTTTCAACAAGTCCTCGGTGATTATCTAGGGCCTCCCCGAACGTTCTTCATGGTTCACATTAATTCTGTTTTTCTAAACCTTTCACACCATTTTCGGACGTTTCTTTCATTCATTACATTATCACGTACACAGCCACCAACTGCCTATGAATTAAGCCGGCGTTTTAACGTTTGATGGATTTGCGTTGCGAATTAACGTTTTGATGGTTTAAAAAACGTATAACTCCTCGTTTTTTAGTCAGCGGCAACATCGATTTTCCTATTCATTTTATAACGTAATAACTCACACGTAATCAAAGATACTACAACTGGACAACTTACAGCAACAATGCAGTGTGTACATTGCTAGAGTGGCCATGAATGACACAGTTTCGCCCACCTTATGGAGAGAAATTCCCAAGCGGTCTTTACTTTAGAGATATCCCTTGTGTATCGGGCAAATATGGTATTATCAAAAATTTCAAGACAAATAGATATACGTCAAATTTAATAAAAGTTATTAATTATGAATAATATAATAATCTAAAACAAATGGAATTACTGGAAAATCAGTAGTCCATATAATTTATTGTAAGAATCAGAAATCATCTATTTATTACATTTTCATAATCGTAACAAAATTGTTTTTTCCTTGTAATAACGTTTTTAGTTAGCATCCTACTTGTTAAGAGTACTGTTTGTACTAAAGAGGTTTTTACGTTCTTCATTAATATTTCTATTACTTCGCCGAAGCTATAAAGCATCTACAATAATTAAATAACTAAATTATTTAATTAATTTAAACATATCATAACAAGTAATCCCTAACAAGTTTTCAAGCGGCATAAAAATAAAAATTGCGAGATATTAAGTTATTATTTTTACTCGTTAAAAGGTAATATTAATGATAAGATGAATAAATAAATAAATAAATAAAATGACAACTCGTCGGGCATATTGCCCGATGGCTGTCTGCCAATAAACAAGATAAGCCATTGTTGTCATAAAATAGGCTACAAAAACAACATAAAGATACACAGCGGAACAGAAAAGTGAGGATTAAATTTTAGTAACTACATATACTTTAAGAAAAACATTATATAATCCGCATTTTATTTCAAAATGCATCTTCAACAGACGTAACCGAGTTATCGATAAATATTACACAGATGCCACTGAAAAACTATAAAAATTATTACAACGAAATATATACACCCAAGTAATTGTGTATTATACATTACTACGCGTAACGATTTTAAAATAAGCAAATAATACGTACTGAATGAAATAGGCTTTTTCTTACTCCGGTCAGTTTTATGCAAAAGTACAGTCGAGTAAAAAATTATAGTAATTTCTCACTTCTTAGCCCATTTTCCCACATAAAAAATCTTTTTATTTTTAATTTCTAAAACCGCTCGATAAAGAAATACCCGTATATACACTTTTCAAAAGTAAAAGATAAAAAGAATAGCTTTTTCAACTCAATTTAACCCGTGCTGCTTCTTATTCGTTAGGCTTATTGCACTTAAAAAACATTCCCGATGCATTAAGTACCGTCTAAATAAAACTCTTTAGAAAAATTTGACTTCATTTTCATACCAAGACGTAACACAACACAGGGATTGAAGTATAAAAGCTCTTGCAGGAATCAGATAAAAAAAGTATCCGTAAGTGATGGCTTTAACAAAACCTACAAGACGCGGATGCAATATCACACAACTGTGATATACCAAATGTAAAACCAGATGTACTCGCACGATATAAGTAACAATTTTCTGAAACCACCGGATTCTGTTTGTAATGGTAATTGTTACAAAGGCATTTTTTTCTTGCTTGACAGCAATCATGAAGAAAAATACAGCCGGTTTGCGTTCAGGTTTACTTTCTAACGAGAATATTCAGGTAACATGCAAATGACATTGTTGCGGTTCGAAAGGTTAGTCACAGAAGAAGTTTACAATGCCATTTTCCCGTTCCAATTCAAAATTAGCTGTCAGATATTTATGTTTCTCGAAAAAGCATGCGGTAAAAAGGAAATGAAAAGTACAATTGCGATGAATGAAATAAACGTTTCCACGAGTATTGTATTACTGGGGGAAATTGAAGGAAATTTAATGTAAATTTCTTTAATAAACTACAAAATTATTTTTGAAGTAAACGTATCCCAGGAAAGTTTATAAGGTACAAATGAAATTATTTATATTACAATATCGTGCGTTTCAAAATGAATACAGGAGTTTTAAAGCTTGTTATAATTTCTCATGTTTAACGTACACCGATTAATTATACATGAAATGAAAGAGCAAAACAGTTTTAGTGTGCGCATGTTCATAAACTGTTTCCTGTTACCTTCCGCTTGAAAGCGCTAGAAGCAAAGATGGCGACTCCCTACAGAAGGCGTTCTGTGTTTGGCAGTTTGCAAAGGGTGATTCTGTAATTACCGTACAATTACCGTACCGTGATCCCCCGAGTGAAAACAACACTCGTATATGGTATAAACAATTTGAAACCGATGGTGTATTTGTAAAAGGAAGAGTATAGGACGATCGACTGAAGACAATGTTGGACGTGTAAAGAATTTTGTGCGTAGTCCTAGGAAATCCTCCTACCCGAAATTAGCAATTGCAGTGACGTCTGAGTACAGAGTTTTAAGGAAACGCTTAAAACTGCGTCCACATCGTTTACAGCTGTTACAAGCTCTAAAACCTACAGGTTGCAGTTTGCGTGCTAGATATGCAAATGAAATGGTGCACCGTGATGAATCAACATTTCATTTTAATGGAAAAGTAAACCCTCCTAGTGTGCGTATATTGAGATCAGAAAATCCTCTCGAAATATTGCACTGTGAACGAGACTCCCCAAAACTGAATGTTTTTTTGTGCCGTATCCCGACGGTAAGTTTACGGGCCGTTCTTTTTCGCGGAACCGTGTCTGGAATGAACTATCTTCTTTGTCACAACTATGACTCTTTCCTCAACTGCAATACAAACCGCAGAACTTTATTTGGCAACAAGATGGTGTGTTTCCTCATTGGAATAACGCTGTACGTAATCGGTTGAATGAAATTCTTCCCTACCGCTGGGACCAATGACAGGACTTGTTTGCCGTGGCAACCACGTTCGCCCGATCTGATCCCGTGTGATTTTTTTCGTTGTTGGTAAATAAAGAATAAAGTTGATGTGCCACCGTTACCGGCTGACCTACCAGATTTGAGACACAGGACTGAAGCAGCTGTAGCATCAATTACTCCAGAATTTCTGATTTAAGTATGGAATGAACTCTCCTACCGGCTATAGATGTGTGCCGCGTGACGAATGGAGCTCGCATTGAACACTTATAGGAAAAACTGTTTGAGTTGCTGTTTCATTTCACGTATAATTAATTTATCAACGTAAGTAAAACTTTATAAATATTACGTAACTTTAAAACCCCGATATACATTTTTAAACACACGGTACATATAAAGGAAGTAGTATTATCATTTAACATATAAATAAAATTATACGGTATTGTCTGTAAATGTGAACAAGAACGCACAATCGAAGCAAAGATAAGATAAACATACAAAAAAAGGGTCGTGTGCTTATTAAAATCCTTTCTATAAATTAAGTGAAAACACAGAAATACCAAATATACAGTATGTAACAACCAAGGCAAACGAGAAATAAAATGGAAAAGTTAAAATTAATATCACCAAACACTAAATTTGGGAGGATAAAACAGAACAATGAATTCGGTCATATCATTGCTTTCAGCCAAAAATTAAAAATTGTGGAAGAAACTTTTTTCTCCGCGATTCTATTTATTACTCTAACAAGAAGCCTACCCAAAAAACAACTCGTTTTTAAAGACTAGAAGAAAACTAAAAGCGTGAAAAAAAAACTACGTCTTAACAAATCACTAAAGAAACATGCTGACAAACAATCTGACAGTGAAACAATAACAGCGTATAACGTATTACTCACGTTTAATACATAAGTTTTTCCGGCCTCCGTGGCACGAGTGGTAGCGTCTCGGCCTTTCATCCGGAGGTTCCCGGGGTTCGAATCCCGGTCAGGCGTGGCATTTTCACACGCTACAAATATTTTCATTCATCTCATCCTCTGAAGTAATACCTAACGATGGTCCCGAAAGTTAAAAAAAAAAATACATAAGTTTTAAAATGTACCCCTCTTTTACTTATCAAGAGAAATGAACAACGGTTATAAAAAAGCTATTTCTACAGCTGTACTAAAAAAATATATACATATAAATAAATACATGCTGTGGAAAGAAACATAGCTCTAGTTAAAGTAAAACGATCCCTCTGAATAAATTTAATGAAATCATATCTGAAAATTTCATGAGATAAATATAGAACTATTTCTATATTCAGTATTAGTTTAACGTTCTCAAAAATTTATTAAAAATAACAAAGAATAATTATGACAATTTAACATGGTGAGCTAAAACTACATTATTTTTCATCGAGTCAGTAAAGATTATTATTTTTTTATTTATCTACTTTTGTTAACTTTCATTAAAATGATTACAATAAAAGGTGAAGTACAACAGTCGTAGAACACAGAAAAGTACACTAAATTTATTTATTTTATTCTATACTAAGACAACAGAATGAAAACATGTATAAATAAAGGTCGGATGGATACGTGAAATAAATAAAATATTTTTCAAGAAGACTGAATCTTTCAGGTAATTACTGCATAACAATACCAATAATAATAATATATAACCTTAGCGAATTACTGAGAAACTATTATCCTACAAAAACGAAAAAGAGCAATCGATCTTCAAAACTTTTAAAAATTAATCTTTTAAAATTTAAACTCGACTTAGAAACCTTAACATACATTTAACATTCGGAAGTATTTTCTTCGTGTTAATTACACCTGTTATCATACAGAGGAAAACTACGTTTAATAGAAACCATTATTTCACTTCTGCGATAAATAAGTTTGTCGAGTAGCAACCTAGTCTTTCTTACGGCTGCGACGCACGTTAAAACACAAAGGGTGCAAAAAATTACGTTGTAATCGCTTTCTCCGACTGTAACGATATTCAATATTTAACCGGTCCCTGTAGTATCTATAGTAGCATCGATGAACTTCACTGACGTACGAATACCGATATGGAACCGGTATATTCGGCTCTTAAAAAGAAGCGATGGGAATCCGCTTCATTCCTGGCTTTCCTATTACGCAAAATAAGGGATATTTGTTCTTGAGATAATGTTAACCGTTTTCGGGATTACTATACCGCAAAGCAGTGCGCCAAAACAACTTCGACACGAAACGGTTTTTTATATTTCAGACCAGCCTATACTAGAAAAAGTCATTTATTCTTTTATGAAACGCGGGAACAAGTTACTGACGCGTGACTGAATAATTTGTCGTTAGCAGTACTAGTACTACTTATACCTGATGAATAGTCGCTGTACAACATCGCATATCGGGTCGTCAACAACCGTTACAGTCACGGCAGCTAAATTAAAACTGCCTCTTGGTTAATACATTGAAAATAATAACGTTAACAAAAAGCGATAAAAAAATTTTTGTTCACAGGTAAACTGATCTTAAAATTAACACAGATGGATTATAATAATTAAAAAAACCAAAATACGTGGATGTAATCGACGGTTTTCAGTTAAAGTAAACAATTACAAGCGAGACCGATTATAAATTCATTGAATCCTCATATCTATTAAGTTACAATTTAAATACAATTATTAGAAATTAACATAATGTAATCACAATACTTAAGTCGTCTCGTAAAATATTAATTTTCATCTGACTTAAATATTTAAGCCTAGTGAAAAATGTATTTTATTTCTCGAGATGATACAATAAATTTATATTTAATAAAATAAAAAATAAAAATAACAATAACAAAATAGAACAGGAATATTTAGATTCTTAATATTTAAAAAATTTACGTAAATAAAATTTTAACTAAAATTATTTACACGAATAAATTTCACTGAAACAAGAAAACACTATTTGAATTGTACCCAATAATTAAAAAAAAAAAAACTGGTTATGATAATGATATTCAAAATTGTTAAAGAAAGACATGTAGAATATTCAGACAAAACGAATGTTTTTATGAAAAAAAATTCACGAAGAAAATAAAAAAAATCTCTATATAATAACTTACTTTACTAAAATAAGATATTTAATAACTTACTTTTATATAATAAGTTACTATATAGTAACTTACTTACTTTTCGACAAGTTTGACAAAATGATTAATCGGTCCAGAAGGAGAAAAATTACACCGAGCATTATTTTTTGTAACGCACGAATATAAGTCCAACAAAGACAATTGTTAAAAAATACTTCATTAACCTAAATAAATACTTGCAAAAAAAATTATTAATAAAAAGATACATTTGAAAAGATTCGCGCTATTACCCCAAGGATAATAAATAAAGAAGCAAATAAAATTTACTGATTAATTTAAGTAAACGGTAAGATTATTTGCTTCATTTGTACTATGTAAAAATAATATAAGAGTCGTTTTATAATCCTTTAAAACGTTCAATGTTTATCAAAAACGACGTCAATTATGGTTAGTTTCGTTGTAAATTTTCGATGTTCGAATCTGTACATTATTCTACTAGTTCCTTTCTTTTTAGATTCACATTACGGATTCAAAATTTATAAATTTGGAATGCCTCCTGAACAAGCGCTTATAGTCAGTATCTTTATAAGAATAACAAATTGTTCGTATGTTAGGGTACCATGAAACTTCCTGTACTAAATGCAGTACGATACCAATACTGTTTAATTTTAAAATAAAAAGTATCCACATAAAACTAAATTTTTAACGAAAAAACAAAGTTTTCAGAATTTTCATTTAATTTTTTAAATAACTTCAGGACTGTCCGTTATATACGTACAAGAATTTTCAGAAAAGCAATAATTGTTTTTTTATAGTCAATTTTTACACTTCACTAAAAATAATGTTCAACTTGGACACATAATAAAAGTATTTACATTTTGACTTTAAAAAAAGGATTCGAATTCAAAATTACTATGATTCTCAAATTTCATTTACCACTCAAAATATATCATAAAATGAATCAAAACAGTCACATTAAAAAAAAAAAAAAAAAAGATTTTAAATCTATTTAAAAAATCTTTAAATGAAAATTGTTTTTTATAAAATTAGTTAACAGTTTTATTTATTGTTATACGAAGATTAAGTATGTAATGGAGTTTAAACAACTGTTATGAACTAACGTATGTAATATCAGGATTCGAAATATCGAATTGAATTTAATCTTATAAGACCGTGATCCGATATAAAGGATCTTCGTTAACAACAGCAAAACATTTTCTACTTCCTACACCTAATGTGTACTTTACAATCTATTCAAGTTGCGAATAATAAGCGACCCTGTGGCCCAATAAGAAGAGAATGATATGTACGACATGTAAACGAGGTTTAGTCTTATATCTGAATCCCTGAGTCAGGCCTACCGTTCCTGAGATGGTCGTTAATTCAACCTCGACCGCCGAAGTACACCGATCAAATCCGTATAAAAGTAACTTACCGTTACTAGGAGCTGAATCTCAGAACCTTCGACTCTGAAAATCAGCTAACTGCCGATCTGCGACAACGACTTTACCACCACAACGACCCGTTGGGACGGCATAACATTAACATACTAACAAAATCATCAGAAATATTTCAATTTTTAAATCGTAAAGAACTGCGGTAGAATTTTCAACTTGTGTAACATTTACAATCATATGAATGCGATGAAGTGGGTACTTCGTTCTTTTTTTTATTGTATTCAGCCTATACCCGAGAAGTAGCAGCACAAATCAAACGAACGGTTTCAAAACTTGTTCGATGAACTTTAACGCTGGAATCTGAACGGGTATAAAACATAACTTTTTGAATAACGTTACTAAAGCTATGGTTTATACTTAGGCCAAGTTTCTTCGGAAAAATTTGACCGGCAAGCATCCTCTCTTCTAGATCAGGCACGATGGGGACGGACCAAAACAGAGAAAATAATTAAAGCGTATAAATAATAAAAATACTTTAAGGACTTACATTGAGGGAATTAAAAATCTGTATATTATTTATATAATTTAATCGCGAAGAAATTAATTTACGAGTATTCCTCGTAGATAATAAATTAGAATCTACTCGCACGTAGAATAAATTATTATTATTTTTATCTACGATAATAAAATTTATTACGTCGCACCAGAAACAACATTAAGTAAATTCTAGGTTTTTTCGTTAATTTCTTAATTTCACGTACTCGAATTACCCTATTCTGATTAGGTTCTTACCTTATGTTTTTCGAATAATAAAATAAATATACAAACAGTGCTGATTTTACGATACGGAGACAAATATAATAAACAAAAATTACCATACGGTTATTATCCTGGTTGGTAAAAATAATTATCAAATTACTTCGCATAAATTTGCGCATTCAATAACTACAACACACTATTTAACCAAAATACAAACCGAACAGATCACAAAAATTTCAACTATTCTATAATAATCATTATTATGTGCAATGGAATAGAATGAAAAATAATATAGAAATAGAAGCATACTTATGATTACTTTTTTTACAAAATTAAGTTTAGCGAAGTCAAGTAACGCTAAGCTACAGTTTAAGTGAATCAAGAATATTGGTCAGTAGCTTACAGCATTCACTGCTTTTTATTTTTTTACAAGAATAGAAAAGCGAAAACAAAACAACGAAAGGTTGTATAACAAATCAAGAACAAATATAAAGCAATAATATCTGGTGATTATACAATTTACCTGTCAGATTGGGAATGAATAAGACGATTGATGTACTGGTACACATTTTCTTACTCGGATTAATAGAAACAGTTTTCTTCTTTAAATTTTAAACTTTACTGAAATGATTCCTTAAAAGAAAAACAATGTAGGTAACTGGAAAAATCGTTGGTACAAAATCGCTCTAATTAGACGGCCACAATGAATTAGTTTTATTAACCGGTTAATAGATTAAATTGTAAATTACAATGGGACAACATGGGAACGTAAGAATACTGTACACAATAGGCGGAAAAATTAACGAAACATTTTTTAAAACGCAAATCAACGATGGAATAATTCTTGATTTTATGTTACTTGGACTAACTGACTACATAACAGCGTAACTGCATAGTTACAAGTTTTTTTATAAATTAGGTATTATTGCATACGTTAAGTATTATTGTTCAATACGTTAGATGGATTATATTTACAAAACTTCAGAATACATTTCTTTAAAAACACTGACGGTTCGATACATACACAACCTGTCACAGCAGATAAGTATAATTACGCATACAAAAAATTTCAATTTTGAAACATATACAAATCCAAGGTTGACTTAATCACGTCATCTTTTAAATATTAACTACAATTTCACGAACCGTATTAATTAATATTGGAATTTGCAACAGTCCACTTTTAATATTTATTATTAATCAATATTTATTACAGTAAAAAATTATGTTTTGTTTTGTATAACGTGTATTTCAAATAAAAAAAATAAACACTGAATAACCCTTTTAAGAGAACTTTATAACAAAATTGATATTAAGTACTGTTTTTCTTTTCTTTTGTTCTTTTTTTCAATATAACATAAAAAAACATCTAACGTAAGACACATATCGACACAATCAATGAATCTAAGAAAAAAAAACCGTAACAATAAACAACAAACATATTTTTTCTTAATAAATCGAATATTATTTTAATAAATTTTCTTATTTTTTCTTATAAATCGATGCTATAAAAATATAGTTTCATTCAATATTATAAAATGACATAAGTTCAAAAATGTTTCACCGCGTTATAAAGCGCGACACGGTATATTAGAGGGATATCTATATTTAAGCTGGAAAATTTCTCTCCTTAAGGTTGGCGAACCTGTGTCGTTCATGGCCACGCTAGTAATGCCCATACTGCATTGTTGTCTGTAAGTTGTCGCGTTGTAGTATCTTTACGTGCGAGTTATGACGTTATAAAATGAATAGGAAAATTGATTTTGCCGCCAACTGTAAAGTATGTGAAGTCATACGTTTTTTAAACCATCAAAAAGTTAAGCCGGCTGAAGTTTATAGGTAGGTTGGTTTCTGTGTACGATGATAACGTAATCAACGAAAGAAACGTCCGAAAATGATGCGAAAGGTTTAGAAATAACAAAATTAATGTGTACGATGAAGAACGTTCGGGGAGGCCCTCGATAATCACCGAGGACTTATTGAAACGCGTCGGTGATGAAATCAGAAAAGATCGACGCTCAACGTTTTTCCGACCCGGCTCTTCTTTTTCCTGAAGCTTGAAGAGCTGTTATCGGTTCGTCACAAAAAAATCCGATGAGTTCCCTAATTCGATTGTTACCGGCGAAGAAACGTGGATTTCGTATTACAAGCCAGACAGAAAACGGCAGTCGAGTGAATGACGTCATCCTCAATCACCAATCAGACCGGCGAAGGTTAAGCCGCTGCCATTTGGGCGTAAACTGATGGCCACAATCTTTTAGAATCATTTTGGCATACCGCTGAACGATTTCATGCCGCGTGGAACGACTATAAATGCAGAAGCCTACTGCGAAACTCTACGTAAGTTACGGTGCGCCATTCAAAATCGGCGACGTGGGCGGCTGACCGACAGCATCATCCTGCTTCACGATAATGCACATCCACATGTTGCGGGTCCGACAAGTGATTTACTGAGAACATTTGAATGAGAAATTTACGATCACCCACCATATAGTCCGGACTTATTATAGTCCATCTGGTTATCATTTGTTTGGGAAATTCAAAGAATTTTTGAGTGGTAAGCAATTCGCGGATGACGATGCACTTAAAAATGCTGTTAATCAGTGGCTAAATGGACTGGTGTCAGAAGAATAAGACAAGGGTATATCGAAGATGGTGTATCGCTACGATAAATGTGTTAATTCATATGGCGGCTATATAGAGAAGTAGTATAACGTATGTAGTTTAAGAGAAATAAAAAAATATTTGTAAAGTTTTCAAAATAGATTTTTTTTACAATGAAAGGTCTTTACTTTAGAGATAACCTCGTATGTATTTATTTATTATATTTTTCCTCGTCATTCCATCATCTAACTTCATAATTTACTTCTTTGATATGCTTGTGTAAATATAAACGAAACTACTAACAAATACATTTATAAAAATAATTGTGAGATTTATTTAATTTTATTTACATTTGTACAAATATCTTTAATTATTCTGAGTACATTTCATCTTTCTAATTCCAGTTTACAATTAGTTATTATTTATGCAACATTTTTTAAATACACTATTACACCGTTGTACAGCTGCTGTAAAGCGATCGACCCTGGTATCTTCAACCGAAATTGCGATGACAAAAGTAAACTAGCAGGTAACGAAAACATTTAAATCTAATTATAAATAGGCTTACCTGTAATGGATTTGTCAAGAGTACTGCAGAATCGAAAAAAAAATTATTATAAAGCATCTTTTCTACGATTGCACCTTTCGCAAAATTTTGCTAACATCAAATGATATGGCATCGCTGACACAAATACATCGTTCACAAAAATGCAAGTTTTCAGGGGCCTAATAACTATACAGGCGTAACTGCTATAAGCCGACGAGTACATGAGACTTTTTTTTAAAATAAACAAAAAATAACCAAAATCGTTAAGAAAATAATGATAAAAATCCTTTTTATCACTAAAATTCATTTAGTAGGGTGATATTATTGACGAAGGATCGTACTTTTTTTCTTTTTTTGAACATTTACACAAACCAACATCCAGAACGGCCCAATTTCTATTACTCTTTTGTATGTCATGCCTGTTATTATAACGAATGAACAATTAAACGGTTCAAATACGTTTACGAACACCAAGATACGAGCGTATTAATTATAATTAATATACAGTATTTTTAACACTGTTACAGCTTAATAGGCGTTAGAAGGCGACAGAATAATTTGTTTAAATTATACGGCATTATGTTAATTAACAAATACTCGGACGATTGGATATATTAAGACCCGGTATTTGGTTTCGAAGAAGGTAGAGTATTTATTATTCTTGAAGTAATAAAATAAAAACAATACTTTTTACGATCTTGGTATCTTAATTGTTGTCGGAATATATAATAAATATACTACAATATAATAAAAAAAATTTAATCGGGAATTATTATGAATTAGATATTCGTTTTTTTGGGTTTTTTTTATGTGAGAAGAAAAGATTAGAAGCTTTTGAAATGTGGTGCGATCATATAGGAGAATGTTAAAAATCAGACGGGTGGATAGAGTGATGAAGAGGTGTTGCGGCAAATAGATGAAGAAAGAAGCATTTGGAAAAATATAGCTGAACGAAGAGACAGACTTATAGGCCACATATTAAGGCACTCTGGAATAGTCGCTTTAATATTGGAGGGACAAGTAAAAGGAAAAAATTGTGTAGGCAGGCCACGTTTGGAATATGTAAAACAAGTTGTTTTACAATTTGTTGGATGTAGGGGATATACCGAAATCAAACGACTAACGCTATATAGGGAATCTTGGAGAGCTGCATCAAACCAGTCAAATGACTGAAGACAAAAAAAAAATTCGTTTTTTTAACTATGTATCTATAAAGGAACTTTAATCTGACTTACAAAAAAAAAGCGCCAAAATCACAAAAAAGCAAGTCCTATTAAGCTAAACAAACATAAACTTTCCAGTCATTTGTCGCAAACAATTATTACTTGAGCTTGTGCACGTAAACCGTCTGTATTACTTGAAACAATGAATGGAGAAAATATTTCCAATAGCTTAGCGAAACAGCAGTTCAAGACATCGTAGACTCAACAATAGCACGTACGTTTACATTTTATTCAACGCAAAACCAAAAAATTACAAAACGTTATCATTGTTATATTCTTCAGCTTTAGCAGGCCTAACTGCAATTTTACTGCCTGGCTCTCGTCTTACTTGTCTTGCTCTCTATTTCAGCGAGAGGGATTAAAGAGGTCCGGATTCACTCATTATGCGATGGAGCCGATTAAGGATATTTACAACCGTATGATAGCAAACGAAATCCCCGGATAAGTTAACATCAGTAGGGTC
The DNA here is from genome assembly GCF_047948215.1 of Lycorma delicatula. NCBI lineage: Eukaryota > Metazoa > Arthropoda > Insecta > Hemiptera > Fulgoridae > Lycorma > Lycorma delicatula. Next base: position 196,012,387 of record NC_134457.1, read on the forward strand.
TAGCTCGGACATTAAAAAATAAAAACTAAACCGGAGAAGGATCAAGGAAACCTAAAATGAGTGGAGGGTGAAGATCTATCCAAAGGAGGAGCTTCGATACAAGAGTAAAAAATCCTTCACCCAAACGTCAGGTTCGAAATCACAACTATAAAATTAATAAAAAAAAATCCATTAGGTTTACGTTTCAAAGACGTTTCTTACCGATAATCTAATCGACATTCAGGTCGAATTCAAAGCCATAACCCAAAAAGTTTTTCGGTTTAAGAAATATATTTTATAAATAAAATACAGCAAAAAGATTAAGTTTATTTTTTCTAAAAAAAATTGTTCGAATCCGGCGAAACACTCATAGACAAACAAAAGGGCTACAAAAAAAAATCACATTGCTTAAACGAGACGATACCGAGCAACACACGTTTGCCCTTACGCTACAATCGATTTTCCTTTAACACTTAATATACTCTTCATTATGATTTCGTTTCACAGGTTTGAAGTTTCAGTCGATTTACTTATCAGACGATGAGTATATCGGGCGAAAAAGCGTTTTAAGGCCGCCTTTGTTCGTGATCAGAGTTTTGTTAGGGAGAACAGTTTTATTTATAAAATCGGATATTTTAATAAATTTCCATATATTATTATGGGACTTGCATTAAAACTTTATCGGGTAAAAAAAAAGCAGAATTCTATTTTATATAAAACTAATAGTTGTATACTGCGACTAAGATAAATAAACGAATAGTCTGGTAAAATTAAAATTGTAATTTTAATTTTGCGAATTTATCTTCATTCGTACACCACAGTACAGCTAATACGGCAAGCTCTGAAATTGTATTCACATACGACGATTTCAGACCGCAAAAATAACAAGCTATAAATTAATATCAAGTATTCGGTCAAATATTAGAACACCGTTTTACCCGGCTTTACAATTCATTCTGAAAAAATACTAGCCGAGTCACCGAGTAGTTAACGGAAAGTAAAATAAAATGGCCGGTTTACTAATAAATGAGGTATTTCTGTAATTATTTATATTTATATAATTTTAACGTAAAAAATAAAAATTAAAAAATTGCATGTTTTAAATACGTACATACAGTATAAACATGACAACCTTGGTTCAGTTTAAGGTATTCCTGTACAACTCCTCGTAAAAGTTTTACGTTATAAAAAAACACTGCTTATTTATGGGATAATTTCGTAACTATAAAAACTAGTTTGGAATCAAAATCATCACGAGACACTAACTACTTTTCAAATAAAACACAGATAACATTAATAGCATATACATATATATAAAATGTTTTTCATTAAATTATATAAACACGGGGTCAAATAATTGCTAAATGACTCATAAAAATAACAAAAAAAAAACTGGTATTGAAGGAAATAAAAATTTTCTTAACGAACTAGTTATACCACATACAAATTAATTAAATAATAACATCTATTAACAACAACATTAATCCAATAACCGGTTTACAACATACAGCTGGTTACAATTTACACATATATACAAACAAATACGCTAAAACGTAAACAAGAAAATACGTTTACGTAAATGATTTTTTTAAATTAGAGTAAAAATAGCCTGCAGCCTAAATTTTGTAAATAACGGGTGGTAAATTTAAATAGATTAAAAATACACTGAAAAGACGGAATTATATAATTGTAAACAATTTACTGGATAAATTCACCAAACAGTAAGAGAAATTATATCGTCTGAAAACAAAATACTAATTTATAGCGGACGTTAACATTCTAAACGGAAATGTATATACATTCATCAGATACTTTTTCTTTTACATTAAGAAAAAAATAATAAATGATTCTATAAACTCAAACAAGCATGTGTATGTAACTTTTTTATTTATTTTTCTGTTTTGCCTCCGGAACTACCGTAAGGTATTACTTCAAAGTATATGTATGAATGTAAATGAAGCGCAGTCTTGCACAGTCTCAGGTCGATCATTCCTGAGATGTTTGATTAATTAAAACGCAACCGCCAAAGAACGCCGGAACCCTCGATCTAATATTCAAATCCGTTTGAAAATAAGTGCCTTTACTAGGATTTGAACCTTACTCTCGACTTCAAAATCAACTGATTTGCGATTACGAGTTCACCGCTAGACCATCCCGGTGAGTCATGTGCATGTATAACTTTTTTCTTCCCTCCTACACCCCTGTACCGGATCTGCAGTCAAGGATGACTCAGTCCAGGGATGTGTCCTTGCGACTATAACGGGCCTCTCCGCCTGCCGGCAGTGGGTCCGGCATTGCAGGTCGGCCCGCCGGTTCTGGATCTTCTTATTTTAACTTGCCTGCCACTAACATTTGAGGCGGGGGTAGCCGGGCCCGATTATGCCGTTCCCGGGATCCTGCCCCATCCGCCGGGCTTGGTCTTTTCTCCAATTTTTTTTTTGACCCGAGGGTTGGTAGTCCCCGTGCCACCTCACTGCCGCCCACCCGCGCAAGGACGGTTGAACGGCAGCTCAGCAGGGGGTTGTCCTATCGCCACGTCTTCCACCCGGGCTTCAGTCTACCCCCCCCCCCCCATTCCCTGTAAACCTTTTCTTCCTCTTTAGGATGTCAGCTTCTCCATGTTTAGGCATTCCCTTAAACCCTTTAACGTGTACGGGACAGCGGTTTCAGGTGTCGCCCATTCAAGGTTACAATTTAACTTGGCGCCATCCCACCGAGGACATCCCATCGTGGGGTGTCCTGCAGCCCGCAGTATATGCAATTCCGGAATTACCCTTCTACCAAATCGGTAAAGTATTCCTCAAATTCAACGTGACCGGATAATGTCACGGTGAAATTCCGCAAATTGCCTCTGTTTAGTTTATGTAACTTGAAGTCTGATGTGACAAGTGTGTGACATGATTACATACACATACATGATGTGTAAGTAATTTAAAAAAATGTTTCTCCCCTACATCTGAACTATCTGTCAAGAGACCCGGGACCAATAAAAAAGTAAAGTCACCAAAACCAGGAACAGTAAAAGGATAAGTTGGAATCGATCAATTCACAGGCGCGTTATGTACGAGTAATATGGCGTATAGCAAAAGAGACAAGCGGATCCGCGCGAAAATTTCGCAAATTGCCTCTAATTAGTTTATGTAACTTGAAGTCTGATGTGTCAATCGGGTTTAAGATTTTATAAAAGTAGAAACAAATGACTTTTTTCGTTTTTTTAAGCCTCCAGGAAATTGAAATTGCAATTTTGTAACCTGTGAAAATACAATGCTTGATCGGGATTCAAACCGGGGACTTCAGGATGAAAGAAGCTAAATCACGTTAACTGCAATAATAATTTATTTCTAAAGTAAATAAACAGAACGTTAGGAAACATAAAAAAAATACAGATGCTACAAAATTGGAGCATCGATGGGCCAGTGAATCAAATTTGCCCTTTTAACTACATTCTTTGACTATCAATACTTTTTCGTCTTAAACCTGTTTGATGCACACCCGGGGGGTAATTCCCTATTCAGCAATACCACATTTATAGGGTTTGTGTTGGTAGCATTTTATAAAATTGATGCACAACCATCTTCTTTCCTTAGCATATTTTACGAATATATAGAGAAATGAACTGTTTATTGGTTTAAAACGAATCCATCAAGGTAGATTCATGAAACCTTAGTGCGCGAATTAAATACACTAACTGCTGACTGATCTTTTTTTCTTTACATAATTAAATATATATACAACCTGTTCCCTCAGAAAAATGAATAAATTTGGATGTTTGAATCGATTAAAGGAGAAAAGCTAATTAGTAATTAACAGGTTGGCACTCTTATAACGGCTGCCGTTGGATGTAAATGAATTTTCTAGCGTGTGAAAACATGTTTTGTCTGACCAGGGGACTCGAATCCAGAATCTCCGCAAGAAACAGAGACGTTATAACTCCAAGGACATCGGTTAACAAACTTAAATACATATAACAAGCTTTGACCAAACTTTTACCAATTTTTCAAGTAGATCACCTTTCACATTAAATAAAACTCGTTCAATTTGTAATACAAAATCATTTTCAATACTGCCTTTTTCACGGTGTCATTCACGCAAATTTTCTGTCAGTCTTCTAAAGAAAATATGTTTCCAAATGTACGGAAAATTCAAATGCTGTCGTTCTTATAATTTTTTTAAGGTGAACCATAAGACAGATTCTTTACTGTCTAAGACTCAAATACACGCAACTGGATACCGCACTACTTTAAACAGCAAAAACCACTAAATTTTCAAAATAGAACACAAAAATAACGTAGGTTTTAAATACAAACAGTAGTGAAGCAAACATATTCGTTCAAAAAATACCTTCTTATAACGTAATGCACACATACATTATACTGCTAATAAAGAACATGAGTGCTGTAAAGGAAATCCAAAAAGTGAGATAACTTTGAAAACTAAACGAACACGAAACTCCATTCCTCAGAAAATAAAATCCGTAAGATACAGTCGTGACACGATTATATATACTCGTATATACAAATAAACAATATACAGCGAGGGAGTACAAAGAGCTTTCCGGAGAAAAAAGGAAAACAATTACAACTAAAACTCTGATTTCAAGTATTTGAAAAGTTTTTTAATTTTTTAACAGTAAATTTGGGTACTAGTTTAAACTTACGAATCCTTACAAAGCCGTTAAGACAATTAGAAAGAAATTTAATTAACGTAAAAGATTTTCTATGATCACCGATCATTTAATAAATGACCGATCATTTTTTTGTCCTAATTATAAGCATAACTTACGTAGGCTGCACATAATTATAGCCTACTACAACATATTTAAACCTCAGCCAACAAAAATATCTAGGCCGTGACATAGATACATATATTTTCTACAATAAAGAAAACCGTTACAATAATTTGCATAAAATATAATTGTTTAGAAATTTTTATGTGAAAATGTTTAGTAACCTCTTAATTGCAAAAAAAAAATCGTCGCTAACGGAAAAAAGCTAATCGACAGAGAGCAAGAAAATTATTTATTAATATCGGTTTTTAACTATTAGGTTAAGAACTGAAGAATCAACACAAATAAACACAGGAAGAATGATAACCGGCTCAGTGATATATTAAAAGCCAGGTAAATGAAAGACATTCGTTTTAGTTAAATATTTCAAAACGACAACTTGCAAATTACTTAAAAGATTTATAGCTTCTACACTCTAGCTCAATTCTCACTTACGTTGTCAAAAGCTTTAACTGTATGCATCTAATTTGTTAAAAAAGATTTTCAGTCTTTTCTAAAAATGAACCTAAATTAGAACCATATGTGTTACTTAAGATCAAGCCTTAACCTTTATCAAACAGAACCGTTTCGATCATTTTGTTTTATCTTGATGATTCCATTGCTAAAATTTTTCCATAAAACTTAAATAGAAGATTTTTTAAACTATAAATCACATTTTCGAAAAAAACCTTAAATCTTTTTTTAACATAACTTAGTATTCGATTCTATTCCATTGTTTTAGAGCAATGACACTTATTGCCTGATGACATTCTGATATTCTACATACCTTTAAGGATAATTTTAAAAAATTGTTTACAAACCTGACAAAAAAAATAATAATACATACTCTGCATTCCACAGCATCAACTCACAAAAGCTACTTAACATAGTTTCCCTGTCTACATTTTTAACGAAAAACAAGCATCTCGATTTTTGATTCCTTCTAACGGCTTAGTTTTCACAGTCCCAATTTTTTGCTGGCTACTCGCATTTAAAAAATAAATAAAACGGACTTCAGAGAACTCGGTAAAAAACCACTATAATATTCTTAAAATTAAGGTTCTTTGTAACAAGGGCTAAATTAGTTGTAATGCGTAGTTCGTAGCTTTATTTAAATACGACATACAAATTTGACCCATCGGGTTGGTCTAGTGGTGAACGCGTCTTCGCAAATCAGCTGATTTGGAAGTCGAGAGTTCCAGCGTTCAAGTCCTAGTAAAGGCAGTTACTTTTATAATTTGAATACTAGATCGTGGATCTAGTATCCAAATTTCCACGATCGTGGATACCGGTGTTCTTTGGCGGTTGGATTTCAATTAACTACATACACATCTCAGAAATGATAGACCTGAGACTGTACAAGACTACACTACATTTACACTCATACACATCATCCTCAGAAGTAATACGTGACGGTAATTCCCGGGGGCTAAACAGGGAAAAAGGACCTACAAATCTAAAGAACTAAGATTTTACTTTCAGGACGAAAGTTAGTTGTTAGTCGGTTTTATTTATCTGTTTTCTTTTTTTAACGTTAATTTTTGTATAGTATATTATTTAGTACAGATTCAATGAAAAGTATTTAAAAAAATTTGTTAGCATAAGGAAAAAAGCCTTTCACAAAATTTTTTTCAACGGAAGGCTAATATTTTTGATATTTTGATCGGCTTGGTAACACCTTAGAATTTTTTTTTTTTATAATGTACTTTATTTTAAAAACTTAATCAATTATGCTCTCTCCAAGTAAAAAGAAACATCAAAGTTTAAAGATTAACTGCATCTGAATCGACTAACTCATATATAACTTTTCATTTCGGTTACCATTTACTTTCTTACAAGAAGTTATGGAACTAAAGAAAGTAGAATATTTGAAAACCTTCAATGAAATAAAACATAAAAAGACGAAAACGGTATAACAGACTTATACCGAATTTTCGTTACCAGATTATCAGCTTAACGAATCAAAAGACAGCGGTATAAATACTGATCTTATCCTGATACTTCGTAAAGATACTTAGCATTTCTTGGGGGAAAAACCTGTAATAAAATAATTGATCCGTATGACTCCGAAATTAACAGATATCTAGTTACACTTCTAAATCATTAGGCGGTAACGATATGCTGTTAATTTGGATCACCACAATGATGGCCGGAAAAACGGTATCGAGAACCCTATTTTTAAAATACAACTGGTCGGCTAGGCTTAGAAACGCTCCTTTCTGGTGCCATCCTAATACACTGGCATAAATTATCACATTTAAATAGTGCAAGCATTTGTTTGTAATAGTCCTACTTTACTCATTCGGAATAAGTAAAATTTCCGATACTAGGGCTAATGTTCAGTCAGCCGTAAGGCTTCGATGGAAAACAGTAGCAATCTATTTTTTAAAAGTATTTTATAATTTCACCAATACGCGCTAAATTTATTCCCCGTATTAGCCTAAATTAGCCAAGTATTAATGTATTATATAAGCAGCTGGTCGCAGCGATGGTAATTGAGCCAACGCTAAACTCGTGCACTTGACCAATACTTCTCAAGAAAGATAAAATTACCCATTGTTCTGTAAAATTTGTCGGAGGACGCCTCTTAAGCGATAACTACGATTTGCCAAACGATTCATAGAAATGGAAATATCGAAGCTGATTGAAGATAACATACAAAATATATAAATACCGGTGAAAGATTTCCCGTGTATGAGCTACTACTTGTTCTGAGTAAGAAAAAAAATGTTGAGAAAATTAACAGAAATATTTATTTAATTAGAACCAACAATCTCAAAGGACTGTAACAAAAAATAATAAGAAGAAAAAATGGAAACGTTAGAAGGTATTTAAAACCAACTAAAATAAACTATTTACAAAAATATGTTGGCTCAGAATACCACACATTCATTTCTCTTTTTTTATTTTACCTTCCGAGAAATTCCATTTCATGTGTTTAAAGAGAATATTAAATTCATCCGGTGTTTATAATATAAAATACACATTCTTTTCTTAAAATTATAAATGTTCACATAGTCATGATTGTTTTTAATCATAATTAAGAGTGAAACGTGTTTTTATAAATAAAACAATAACATCTATATAAAAAAAAGAATTACCTTACAACATTTACTGTTTACTTTTAACACTGATCACAGATACTAAAAAAAAACCTAAAAATAATTACCTACAAAAAATGAACAGTTTTTTAAACCACACAACTCCCACCGGTTTTCCGCAATCAGCTATATACACCCGATATTCCGGAGGAGCATTGCCGCGATTCGATAAACAAAAACTTAGTAACTTATATTTTTATTCGTAGTGTATTCCGATGAAGTACAATGTAACCGGTGATCGATAAAACTTCAACACAAACTGTTTCAATGCTTTTTTATCACAGATTTTTCTATCTTTGTGATGGACTTAACCCGATTAGGATTTAACACGGACAACTACTACATAGAATATATATAGGTGCAACGTGAAATCTGTAATCCAAACTTCAATTATTCGAATATGTTTGTAGATATAATACGCAATCATTTCATTAATCTGTTTTTGTCAGCTATTTATTTTTTTAAGTCGTCTCGTATGGTAATAAAATATAAAGAATTAGGAAAACCGGTTAAACCTCGTTTTATCAGTTTTTAGAAGTTAAATTATTTAACGTCTTATGTCCATAAAAAAAAAATCCATAGACTGAATGAAAGGAACATAATTTTATTCACGATAAAAAGTATATAACAAAATCTAAAAAAAAAATAGTTATTCAAAAATGCTATTTTATCAGTAAAACAATTAAAATTATATTTCAAAACGGGAAGAAAAGAAAGTGCACAAACGTACAAAAATTTGATAATTAACATTTTTAGGTTTTACAGTTTAAATTAAAATTCCGTATTTTCTGAACGATTGTAAATTTTGTAATACAAGAGTAGTTCAAATATAAATTAAAAATATTTTTATCGCTTTACTGTAATAAATGTTATATGATGATCCGTTACGACATAGTCTGACGCATTTTACATACAAATCTTGAAGATTTTCCGAATTCATCAGTTCATCACAATTACGATGTCCTAGCAAAAACGTCCCAAGCGGTGTTGCAAAACGAACCGTCAAAATTTCTCTCGAATGAAAGAGGATCAAACTTTCTAAAATGTTTACATACATATGTTAAGGACAATTTTAAATTCCGAAAATCAAATTAGTAACCCAAAAAAACTAGCTCTTCGTCTATTTACACTAGAACAAAATCTGATATGGACACTAAATGACTTCCTTGTACGCCTGTTAAATTATATATATATATATATATATATATATATATATATATATATACACACATTTTTTAAAATGAAAAGTACATTATTTAATTAATAATTTCTGATATTTTTTTTTTGTTAATTGTTTTTTACAATCAAACGTGTATAATTATTAAAAAAACCAATATATTTAAATAAATAAAAAAAAAGTTAAAAAAGGCGGTGAAGTCTGATTCGAACTGATGAGCCTTCCCCATGTAAGATACAAATATTTCACAAATTAAAATTTTATTTGGCTATAACTCTGGAACAAATGAAAATAAGTATCACTTATGATGTTGAAACGCTCTCAATGAGGGGCGTTATTACTGCATTTAAAAAATTCCGAAATCCAAATTTTTGGGGATTTTGGGCTTTTTTGGACACTTCTTCTGGTTTAGTCGATTGAAATCAAAAGGGGAGATGCACAACTAGATGTTCCAACAGTCCTAAATCCAAAATTTCAACATACTACGACTAATCGTTTTTAAGTTATGCGGGATACATACATACGTCTCGCCGACACTAGTCAAAATGGATTCAGGAATGGTGAAAATTAATATTTCCGTTGAAATCTGAAAAACAAATTTTTTCGGGATCATAGCACCTCCTTTAATCCTTTAAGGAAGAAACAAGGAAACCCGTTTAGCGGTCAGTAACGACTTTACTTTTTTAAAATTTAAGAAAAAATTACAAATCGTTATCTCTATTCTACTTTAACACTTTATTCAAAGTACGGGGGGAGAACTAGTTTCTTCCTACAAACGAAACAACAATTTCTTCAAGGGAAGAACACGGCTACCATGTTCTTAGATTTGAAGAGCGCTATTTAACCGATCATTTTTACAACAAAAAAAAAACTTTATCGAATCAAACGGAAGCGTTTTACCTCAGCCCCAACGAACGAATTTAATTTGGCTCCACCCTTCTGCCACCAATCTAGACTAATGAGGGAATTTTTAATAGGAGAATTTTAAAATGAATTCATTGAAGATGCACAGAGCTGCTTTGACAAGCAACCTACACTTTTTTTAAGACTAGAATTAGACTACCAGAACGATGAAACGAGTACACTGTAATCAACTACATTAAGAAGTAACAGGTGATATATTGATTGTTAAAAAAAAAAATACAAAAACAAATCGATTAAGTAGGTAACGGTTAATTTTATACACAGTATGTCTGAAAAGTTTTCGAACTAAATTTCTGTGGTCGCTACAAGTAGCGCCATCTCTACGACAACCAAGGAACTAAGTACGACGTCTGACGAATGTGTGTACAAACTTTCATCACTTTTCGTCACTCCAGTCCAAGTTATATTCGGCCGCGTACGTTGTGTTCATGTGACCTTGGGCGAGCTCGCGACATGGAAAAGAGAAGCGCGATAAAAGTTTACGTTCGATTTCAAAAATCTTTCGTCGAAACTTATTCTATGATACAGCAAGCATTCGGTGATGAAGCCGGACCTCATAAGCGTGGGGAAAACGGTTTAAATACAGTAGGAGTCGTTGAATGACGACGAACCAGGCGGGAGGCCATCAACAGCTGTTCAAGACGAAAACGTCGCGAAAGTGCGCGCGCAAATGGTCAAACTGTCCTAACTGATCAAATTGAATTATAAATTCTATTTGGAAGTAATGAAACGCCTGATGCGTTGCATTCGTCGAATCCGGCCCGAGTACGGGGCAGATGGACTCTTGCACGACAATGCGTCGACACACACTGTAACAGTTTTAACGCCGCAAATCAAATCACCGTCTTATCCCAACCGCCCTATTTGGTTCTAGCAGACTATTTTTTGTTCCCGAAACTCAAGTTGAAGATGAAAGGTCGCTTTTCCGACATTACGGTCATCCAAAGGGTTTGCACCGAGCAGTTGAAGGCGATCCCACGAACCGATTTCTCCAGATAATTTGACGGGCTCCACCGGCGCTGCAACGAGTGTATAACTAGAGAAGGGTTCTATGTAGAGGGCTGATGTGAAATAAATTTGTTTATCTTTAAATCTGCATTTTTATATAATTTACTACGGAACTTTTCAGACATACTGTGTATATTGAAATAGGAGAAAACTAGTTATCACTTTATTATTTTTTGCAATTTCTTTTAAAGAGTAGCTAAAACTTTTTTTTTAGTTTTGTTACTGATATCGAACAGTAATTTTTTGTTTTTTAATTCAATTAATGATTTTGTTTTTCTCTGAAAAGAAACAATAATTGTAATTTAAGCTACAGGAAAAGAATAGGTTTTTAAATTTTATGTTATTACTATCGGATATTTATTTCATAGCCAACCTCTCGGACGGTATTTGACCAAGATTATCATCTTTTATAACTAGAGCCTAAATTACAAAGAAATTTAAAACGCCTTTTCAAGAATAAATACTACATTTATTAAATACATATTAAAAGAGGAAGAACTGGTTTTCAATCGTAAGAAAGCGAAAGATACATCTAGAGATAGAGGATAAAATAAATTAATGCTCGTATTCGTGAGAACTTAAAATCAATAAGACTACACGATAACCTGCCGGTATTCAAACCGCCATTTACATAAATTTACAAAGAATATAATCACGCTATAGCGATTCCACAACCGGGCATAGTAATACGACTGTAATTTCTGAAAGTTAATACCTTATATTATAGACATATTTCGATAAAATAAATATAAATTTACGGAAAATTAAAGAGATGGGTGCTGCTAGAATGATCAAAAACTAAAGGAAATACGAAAAGGGAAAGGAGAAGTTATATCGTATGTTTCAACAGGTGTCAGCTGTGTTACACTCGACAAAACCTTATTCAGCGGTATACGAGTAGACGATGATAGTTTACAAGGTCGACCGGGGCATATTCCGATCGACTGGCATGCGCCTTCATACCGCTACATCCACCCGCATATTATATTTACCACACGTAAATAAGGTTTGTATACTTATGTCGCTATTGATGCAACATAATCGATTACACGTAGGTGTACGCGTAGTACAATCCACATATGCACATATCCGAGAAGCTTTTTTATTATTATTTAATATGGCGTTTCTAAATACACGTACACGAACAGAAAAGAAAACTTATAAATACATTTGTTCCCCCCCCCCACCCCGAAGAAACAGCATATGACAAAGTTTTACAATGCCGGTGATGATATTTTATACGGTCTACAAGTATTTTTCAACGAGTATTACTATTCCGGCTGTAATAAAAAATATACTTAATTTTTTAAACCTAAAAAAATACTTCGTAAACAAAAGTGCAATAATCTGGAACTCGTAACACACAATTTTGAAAATTACCCTTTAGCCTTTAATGCGTCAGACTAGACCAACTATTATACTAAAGTACTACTTACCTGGACGCGTGTCAAAACGTTCGACACGATTCGCTCGTCGCACTACTAGACGTAATTTCCTAGACCTTAATAGTTTCGTATGACAACGCAGCCGCTAGTGATTACTACCGCTAATAATTTAGTAGTTACTCAGTTTAAAGCTATAAATTTCAGACCTTGTGCGCTTTATTTTGTATTCGGCCTAGATCTTAAGATAACAAAAATAAACAATTGACTTTGCGACAGTAAATCGCAGGAAAGAAAACGAACGTTTTATTCAGTGTCGAAACAATAAGACGCCACAAATTGGCGTCTTACGAAAATTTAATATGACGCCAACAGACCGAAGATGTAAGTTTTGAAATGCGATAACAAAACTGAAGGACTGTTTGATATCATAAAGATAACATGCACAAAAGGGCATGGGGTGGGCTAATTTCAATTTTATGTAACTCGACCAAGTCGGGAACTCACCGGAATGGTTTTCCTAGATTCCATTCTACAGAAGAGAATCGAAGAAAAAATATTTACAACCGACGTACAGGTGCAGCAATGAAGTAAAGAAATCTGTAAAACGTGGCGTTCGTGATTTTAGAAACTTGAAACCTTTGACCCCAAATATCTAAAAACGTGGTATATGCCCGTTCCTTTCAAACGATTCACACACGCTCTTATTTCAATAGTTACCCGTACTTTAATCGTTATTTGTTCTTAAAATGGCAAACGAATGTCTATTCATTTCTCATAAACTGCAGGATGAGGTCCATTAGTCGGCTCTCCGCAAGGGCCTTGACCGTTCTATTCGTCGCTTCAAAAAAGTAAAATTAGTGCTACATGTGACAAAAAATGGTAACGGATAAAAAAAAAATCAGGGTAGGTTATCAAAACTAAAAATTAACTTAAGCAGAACCTTAACATCCACCAAGAATGGCTAAAGATCATATAAACGTAAGCGCGTACAAACATTTAATTAAATATATCTATGTTTCTTTGTAGGTTTTAACGTATGTTTAAAGTTGTTTTATATACATCGACTTTGTTTTTTTATATTTTTTTTTTAGTTTAATGCCAATTCTCGTGGTTTTTTCTTCTTTAAAGAGTTAAACATGACACAAAAAGTTATACTAAATGACTTAACATAATTCAGCAACGTTACTGTCACAAAATAAGTATAAAAAATTAAGTCCAACTCTTCAAAAATTTCAAATTCTCCAAACAAAATATAAATACTTCATATAAAACTTGGCTAGCATTCCGTGTCAAAATTCCTAACGTCCTTTTTTTTAAAACACAATTCCGAAATCCGATTTCAGTAAATAAAATAAATACACACTTCATTATCTAACCGCACAGCTCGACAAGACTCCCACATATATGTCTAAGTTACTCTTTGACTAATATTAAAAAGAATGTATTTTAATAGCGCTGGAATGATTTAGATGCAGCCAAACCACAAAAATATTACCCAAGTATGTTTACAGGCTAGTTCACTCTCATACAACTAAAACTGAAATTTACTGCATTAAAATAAAATTGATAAAAGGTATACTACTTTAAAGATTATTTAATCGAAGAAAAAACCGTAAACAAAATGAAGAATAACAATATTAGTCGCTAAATTTGATTTACTATATTACATTTTTTCAACCGCTACAATAAAACTAGTGTATATATGTTAGAAGACAATCGTAAGGGTTGTAGGCGACTTGACGTGGGGCCAAGTCACTCACAAAAATGACACAGCCAAGAATACATAACACCCCGCGCCCCCTAAGCAAGCCCCGTGCAGGCTTGCTTAGGAAAGCGACTATTAGCTTCTTAGTCTTCCACTGCTTTCAAGCGAGCTAAAACATACATCTGCATATCAACACGCCAAGTATACCGAAATACAGATGGAGTAAACTAAAATACAGAATTCACTTTATATTATATGCAGGGTAGTAATTTTTTTACGGTTTAACTGTATGAATGTTGTGCCATAACCGTAAAAAATATATGGGACCTGAGATGACACTCCTAAAAATCAAATAACCAACTTCAAGAGCAACAAACATTCCATGCCAGGCTTAGTAAGAAAAGGAGCTGAGCCGTTTCCCACTGACGTCTACATATATACATTTCTTTAAAAAAGAAAAGTATGTAAAATTTTATTTCATTAACAACTTCTGATATTTTTTCATTTTTTTATTATTGAATTATTATTTATCGTAATTTTTTTTTAAATCACCCGTTAATAATTTATTAATACATCACTATATTTAAATTTAAAAAAAAGTCTGATTCGAACCGATGTACCTTCCCCTTCCAAGATCCAAATATTTCATTAGGCTATAACTCTGGAACCAATGAAAATAACTACCACTTACGATATATAGTTGAAAATTTCTCAATGAGGGCTTATTGCTGTACTTAAGAAAAAGGCCAAAATTCCAAATGTTTTTGGATTTTGGACTTTTTTAGTTCAGTCATTGCAATCGAAAGGGGTGGTGTACAACAGATCTTACAACAGCTCTAAATCCCAAATTTCAACATCCTACGACTAATCGTTTTTGAGATGCGAGATACATACATACGTCTTGCCGACACTAGTCAAAATGAATATTTCCGTTGAAATCTGAAATTTTTCGCCATCACAATACTTCCTTTAGTTCGTACAAGGAAGTAATATACCACCCTAAAAAGAAACAATGAATTTTGTTGAAAAATCCCAAGCCTGACCCAGATGGTAACCCAAAATCTTCAGGATGAAAGGCAGTGGTAATACAATATCAATGAAAATAAAGAAATAAGAGAATATGTATATGTATTTTTAATAATCTTCAACTATTAATAATTTTTTTTAAACATTTAGAATAATGTACGACTCCTAGTACATGGGACAAACTACAAGCAATCTTGAAATCAGCTAGAACTATAGCAAACAAAATGTTTACTTTTCTGCAATAAAATTTCACTCATTAATCAAAGATAAAATCACTATATAGCCACTGTCCATTACTTCAATGATCCAGGTGGTTAAGTTATCATCCCTGATCTATACAAGCAGATTAATGTATATTCTTACTATATAATTTTATTAGTACAGATGGTAGTAACGGAAAAGATGAACGCAATCTTCTTGATAATTGTGATGTAAATGATTTTTAAAATCACTTAAAATTTGTAACATTACTTTATACATAAGTATTTTGCTACAAAGTACAAACAGCACACATAACATATTGTATCTTCAGAATGAAATGAACATTAATTTGTCGCTTTACAACACATGAATTTTCATGTAAAGGGTCAGAATGGATCACTTTTTCTTACGAATAAAATCCATGAATAAACCTGACATACAAAAAGGACGGTTTTTTCTGAGTAATTATATAACCTGCCTGTGAGATGAACAGAGTAAGGTGTCGCTTTCAGGTGTAAATTATCATCTGAATTTTTGTACACACTGATAGGATGCTAATGTACAACAGTATTTTCCATCGGGTGAAAAAGACAGCAGGAAACAACTTCATTCTTTACATACCTTGGGAGTCTGACACAAGTACTTCTTATGTCCTTTTTACGAACGATTTTGGGTCATTTAACACTGTATGTCTACTATGATATTAAACATAGAAAAATAGGCAATTAGAATGTACATAGATATAGAACTTACATAGGTCGACAAAAAATAAAAACTGTTCCCAAAATGATAAAAAAAATTGATTATTAAGGAAATGTACACACAAATCAATACAGAATAGATAATAAATTAAAAACCACAATAGACCAATCTTCAATATACACACATTAAAATAATGGAATACAAATTAACAGAATGTTACCTTTGAATACACTTAATAAAACATTACTTGAATAACTTATCGGCTTTGTAAAACCGTGCCCTTTCTAGATTATTAATTGTTAGTTGGCCACAATATTAGTACAATTATTAATCTGAACTTATTCACTTTTGTATCGCTCATTATCTTGGACTGCATGCTCTAAGAAGGAAAGCAACCAGTCGTTACATTATAACTACATTAGGCATGGCACTCAGCATGTACACTAGCATATAATTCGCTGACACAGCAATAATAAAGTGGCTGCTTGCATATGAAATGTAGCATTCGACACAAAATGTAGGTAAATAATATGTGAAAAGAATACAATTCTTAAAAAGTCAATTTAGAATTTCAGTCTTTCCTTTCAAATTATTAGAAACGATATGTCATAATTAGCATATGACATAACAAACTTCAAAATAAAAAGCTAAAATTACAAAGCCAAAAAATTAAATGGTTATAAATTTATTGAAAATTATACACATCTGGCTCAATCTAGTTTGATGGATATAGAATGATTTTTTAATTATGTGAGAATTTTGAAATTTAAACAAATTCATACCGGAATAATTTTTTAAGAAAAAAAGGTCAAATATTTTTCACACTTTTAACAATCAGTGCTATGAATAAGATCAGTAAAGCGTCCTGAATAAGATGGTAAATTGAATTTCTTTATGACTTAATAGTTCTAAAACACCTGGAACATCTCAGGGAGTAGCATTCTGAAAACTGAATGGTGCAAATTAAGGTAACATTTCAAAATTAAATGAACCGACTTCTGAAGAAAATCAAAGCTAAGAACACCGAATGAACTGACACTTATTATTTGTTTATGACTCCAAGAGTCAACATCTATTACCATATAAAAACAACTTGAATGCACTAACACACACATTAAAAAAATATTTTGGTTGGAAAATGAAATCCCGTTTTTCTGACAGAAGAAAATGAAAGAAATTCTAAATTATTTAAGATATCAGAGGAAATCTTTTTCTGATAGTAAGGAAAAATATAGTGCTGCACAATATTGGCTAGTGCTACATGCAGCCAAAGTATAAAAAATTTGTAACATATGCCTATGCTTTTATTTTTATACAAATAACATTTGATTTGGGTGAAATGAGCCTCTCTCTCTCTCTCTCTCTCTCTCTATATATATATATATATATATATATATATATTTATGTGTGTGTGCACATACACACACATAAACATATACACTTCCAGATCATGTACTCTATGTATACAATTTGTATAAAGTATATATATGTATATCAGTGAGTGTAATATGTATTTTTATTACATATTTTCAAGATACGTTTCACATATGTAGAATATGTGGTAATGAAACAGTGAAAATAAGAAAATATTTTTTGATGACGTCATAAATATCTGTAGAGGTTATGATAATTTCAAGCATAGTTCTGATTTGTATAAGTCGAATATATCCTGTTATTAAATGCAGTCTGCAATAATACTGTAGTTATAAATTTTTTTTTTTTTTTAACCTTCTACGACTTACAGTTTTGGTTTCTGTTGTCATTTCAATCAACTAACACAGATTAGAAAACACCAATTGAACTAATGAATTATGTAACACTCCTGCATAAGATATAACAATAATTTATAAACAATTTTTTTTTGTAGAAATCCTGATTGTTATAGGATCTAATTCCTTAATTGGTTCTTACATTCCTCACAAATGATGTCCTTATATATTTCTTGGCATTTAGGAGTTTTTCAACAGAAATGTATTTGTTTTAACATAAGTTACATTTTACTTTGATAGATCTAATTCAGGAGTAACATCAATATCTTATTAGAAATATACCAATAAATATTTTTCAATTGCATTTTCAAAGAACTTCTTTATTGAAATTTGGCATTTTAACACATCAAAATAGTATATATATATTTGTATACCGTTTCAAAAAGTTGTAATAAAAATACATAAAGTATACAAATTAAGAAGCATCAGCTAAAGATTGTGATTCTATTAAAGAAACTGTTTATAAAAAACTAAAATTTAATAAAACAAAAGCTGAATTCAGAAAAGAAAAAACAGCTTTGGTTATAACAATATTTTTTGAAAAATATAATACAGTAATAAATACATCAAACGATAAAAAAATCTAGAAGCAGAATCAGCTGAACTTTATATGAATATCTGAAACAATTACTGATTAAGTGAAATTTGCAAAGTCAAAGATTAGTATAAAATTCCATGAAAGAAATCTTCCATAAAGACTAGTACATTAGTTTCTTGTAAATCAATAACTAATAAGATATTAAAAATATGTTATATAAAACTAATCTGTATTTAAATGTTTATAACTGAAAAATGACATTCTTAATATTGCCTTAATTACTGAAAGATCAACAGCAGGACATCATTTTTTTTTTTTTAAAAGATAAACTCAAAGAAATTTATGCTTCATCTCCCTTATTTTTCTGAGGTATATTTTCTTTACAAATAGGAAAATAAAAACTAAACAAATAAACATGAAATGATAGAATGATTGGATTAATAACAAAATAACAATATCAGCTGAAGGTATATCAGTTATGGCTAATAAACAACTAGCACTAAACAGTGTGTAGAAAAGAAAAGGAAAATTATAAAATAAAACGTTGATCTTTTTGGTAGAATGGAAGCATTTCAGCCATTCATCTAATGGTCCTGGGTTCGAATCCAATCCTGTGCTGGCAAAGCATTTTTCAAACGCTACAAAGTTCCATTTCTAATTCCATAACTAATTCAACAAGAAAAAAAATAAAATAAACGATCACAGAAAATGCATTTTTGCAAATATAAACATGAATTACCTTTTCTTAATTCACAAAATAACACTAAATCAGGATTTAAAAAAAAAAAATATATATAAATAAACATATATAAATGGTTTAAATACATAAATACAGCCATTTAGAAGATTTATAAAGCCTAAACAAAACTGAAATGACTACGATTTGATTTGATAAAAAGTTTTCTCTAAAACTCAATCTACTGATGATTAATAAACATATAATAAAAAATTAGTACATCTACAATGTACAAATAAAAAGAAAGAACTTTTTGGTCTAAGGCCGATTTAAACACATTAACAAATAAAATACTATATTCGGAGTTCTTTATCACCTGAATGAAGGTTCTGAGATAGCTAGAACTTCCTAGGATAAACACATTTTTACAAAAAAGTGTGCAAAGTACAAGTATAATGACAACTTTTAATAAACCGATTCATAAATGATATAATAAATAAATAAATGTTATTTAAATATTAAATAACAATATATTCGGTGCAGTTATCTTATTAATAATTTTTTTTTTTTTTTTTTTTTTTTGTCTTCAGTCATTTGACTGGTTTGATGCAGCTCTCCAAGATTCCCTATCTAGTGCTAGTCGTTTCATTTCAGTATACCCTCTACATCCTACATCCCTAACAATTTGTTTTACATATTCCAAACGTGGCCTGCCTACACAATTTTTCCCTTCTACCTGTCCTTCCAAAATTAAAGCGACTATTCCAGGATGCCTTAGTATGTGGCCTATAAGTCTGTCTCTTCTTTTAACTATATTTTTCCAAATGCTTCTTTCTTCATCTATTTGCCGCAATACCTCCTCATTTGTCACTTTATCCACCCATCTGATTTTTAACATTCTCCTATAGCACCACATTTCAAAAGCTTCTAACCTTTTCTTCTCAGATACTCCGATTGTCCAAGTTTCACTTCCATATAAAGCGACACTCCAAACATACACTTTCAAAAATCTTTTCCTGACATTTAAATTAATTTTTGATGTAAACAACTTATATTTCTTACTGAAAGCTCGTTTAGCTTGTGCTATTCGGCATTTTATATCGCTCCTGCTTCGTCCATCTTTAGTAATTCTACTTCCCAAATAACAAAATTCTTCTACCTCCATAATCTTTTCTCCTCCTATTTTCACATTCAGTGGTCCATCTTTGTTATTTCTACTACATTTCATTACTTTTGTTTTGTTCTTGTTTATTTTCATGCGATAGTTCTTGCGTAGGACTTCATCTATGCCGTTCATTGTTTCTTCTAAATCCTTTTTATTCTCGGCTAGAATTAATAATTAATTAATAATTTAATTGGTATTAAGGGTTAGTCTTACTTAGAACTAACTTATTTTCTAATTACAACTTTTGTAACTTATTTTCTAATTACAACTTTTGTTTTTCTCAAAAATATTTTCATTTAAATTTTGAAGGTTCTGAGATAGCTACTAGAACTTCCTAGGATGAACACATTTTTACAAAAAGTGTGCAAAGTACAAGTATAATGACAACTTTTAATAAACCGATTCATAAATGATATAATAAATAAATATGATTATATAATAAATATAAATGATGATTTAATAAATATGAGGGCAGCTTCCCTGCTTGCCGTTGACACTTACCGCAATTACTGACCACAGTAATCACTGCTACTTACAATTTTTTTTTAAATTCATCATTTATATTACTAAAAAATTAACTATATTTCTGGCTAAAGAGCAACGTCCTTTAAAATTATAAAAAGAGATTACTATATTTAGCAACAGTAAATTAAAAAAAATTCACAAAAATGTACAGGAGCCAATATTTATATACAGTTTCTAAAAAGAACAAATATGAAAACTTTTCTGAAGTTTTAAACAACTCACTAAATTTAATGTTCACAGTGCATTAGGATTTTTCTAAACAAGTTATCAATCTAAACATCATGATTACTTATATAATTATTTTCCTTCTTAAACAGACACAGTTTTACAGGATTTTCAGTTTTTAAGTAACTTTTCCACAAGAAACTTTAATGCAAGCTTTTAACTTTTAAAAAGTATACTTTCATGGATAAAATTAAAACTTACAGTTTTAAAAATAAAATCTTTTCAACTTTTGTTTTATACCTCGTATAAATTTCACTTACACAATAAATTTCTCTTCATGATGTAAAATCTTGATTTTGGCTTCCCTCCATTAATAATTATAAATAAAGCCCAAATTAAGTTTTAACAAATGTGCCACAGCCTAATATTTTTAAAAAAAAAGCATGTTGTAATCTGAGAGAAAGAAAACAAAACATTATTTTATTAAAGAAAGAATATGTAATCTAAATGACAAAGAATATATATTAACCAATCACATTCCAACACAGTTTTGATACTATATAGCTTAGTTTAACTCTGCAATTATCAGAGTGAAAGCCTCTTCTACCTAAATATGATCGGTTAGAATTATATTATATATGTCTATAATACAATATGATTGGTTGTTAAACAATACAATTATTTTTGAAAACACTTATTTTTCAGTTAGAATTCGCACCTAGTAACAATGTCTATCTTGTTATATCTAAAAGATTATGATGTATTTCATAAGCAAACAAAACTCGCTCAACTTTATTGCAATTCATTTTTTTTTTTTTTAATATCTTCAACAAAATAAAATATTTATTTAATGATAACTGAGTGTAGCTAGTTTATTTTTCAAAAAAATTACCATATCTCTGGTAGTTTAAGAAAAACTTACCAACATCTTAACATTTAAATAGAAAATTCTATCTATCTAATAGAAATGAAAAAAAATATATACAAAAATGCATACAGATTTCATAATAAAGTAATTCCAATTGATATTCTAACCATATGGTTAGTTACGCTCCTGTATATACATAAATAAATCTGCAATAATCATAGTCTTATGATAGTAAATCTAAGAATAAAACAACAAAAAAAATGATTTTTTTTAATAATTTACCAAGTCACTAATGTGACTGATGGAACTGTGGGACATAATGTGTTGGTAGGAAGTAATTAAACTGATAACTTAATTAATTTAATAAAAAGTGAAAATATGAACCTCAAAATATTACGATTGTTAATGAAATTTTTAACAAGAACTTAATACATACAGTTGTTTAACCAATATCTTAGTAAGTCAAACCGCCCTTATATTTTCAATCTAATGTTTTTTTAATTTCTATTTTCTTTTTGCTGCTTTAATTAAGTTAAACAAACAATATACACTTACATTAACTTATTGTATGCTACTTATTAATTAATATCTGTAGCATACATTTAAATATTAAATAACAATATATTCGGTGCAGTTATCTTATTAATAATTTAATTGGTATTAAGGGTTAGTCTTACTTAGAACTAACTTATTTTCTAATTACAACTTTTGTAACTTATGTTCTAATTACAACTTTTGTTTTTCTCAAAAATATTTTCATTTAAATTATTACTACATGAACTTCTTTACAATCTACATTTTTTTAAGACTATTAAATAGAGTAAGTTTTAAAAAATCAAAATGATTGTTAAGTAGAATACATCAACTTAAAAAAAAACAATCACTTTTAACAGTGTGCTCTGTAACCTTCATTTCTCTATTATGATATTAACAGCCTTATCTCAAAATACCTTCTCTATAAAAATTTGCATCCATATTTGCCAGGTAGTTTTTAAGGTCTCACCTTTCAATTCATCCAATGAATATAATTTCCTTGAAATTTTTCTTACAATTTTCTTCTTTTTTTTGTCTTCAGTCATTTGACTGGTTTGATGCAGCTCTCCAAGATTCCTTATCTAGTGCTAGTAGTTTCATTTCAGTATACCCTCTACATCCTACATCCCTAACAATTTGTTTTGCATATTCCAAACGTGGCCTGCCTACACAATTTTTTCCTTCTGCCTGTCCTTCCAATATTAAAGCGACTATTCCAGGATGCCTTAGTATGTGGCCTATAAGTCTGTTTCTTCTTTTCTATACTATCAGAAATTACAGGGATAATAGGGGTAATCAAAAACTTCCTAATCATCCTCTCTCCTCTTTCCTGACACCAGACCAAAACTGGCTGGCAATAATATGGGCATACGTTTTTATGCAGAGGTTACTTTGAGAGAAATGTAATACTGCACCAACGGCTAAACCACTTCAGGGATAATGTTGAAAAATATGCAAGAATAAAACTTTAATTTCTCTATAACCGGAATAAAATTTTATATTTGAACTACTACTTTTGGAACTATTTTTGGGAAATCAATTAATTGTTGAAATTTGCAAAATTAATCAGCAGAAGAAAAGTTGATATTTTCTTAAATTATAAAATATATTATTTAATAAACAATTTTATTCTCTTTATGAGAATGAAAAAAAAACTTATGATTAATGAAAAAAAAAAAACAATTAATGAAATAAGAAGCTGCTTCATTATATTTGTAACACACAGACAAATAACAGATGTTTAGAAATATTGACTTCAACCCACCGTCTAGTGGTGAACACGTCTTCCCAAATCAGCTGATTTGGAAGCCGAGAGTTCCAGTGTTCAAGTCCTAGTAAAGCCAGTTATTTTTACACGGATTTGAATACTAGATCATGGATACCATTGTTCTTTGGTGGTTGGGTTTCAATTAACCACACATCTCAGGAATAGTCGAACTGAGAATGTACAAGACTACACTTCATTTACACTCATACATATCATTCTCATTCATCCTCTGAAGTATTATCTAAACGGTAGTTACCGGAGGCTAAAACAGGAAGAGAGAGAGTGAGAGAGAAATATTGACTTCAATTTCAAAATGTATTTCAATTCAATAAATTTTTTACAAGTTACTTCTACAAAAAAAAAAAAAAAATACTAAATATATATTCTTATATTTAAATAACACCAAACACCATACGTGAAATTTTTCAAAATTATATACTTAGAATTAAATAATTACCTTGATTAGCAGAATTTATGCTTACAATTCAGAGAGGCTTACATTATAAGAACAGGATTGTAAACATTATTCTAGAGGATTTAGATAAATAGGTCACAATAAAATTATCAGAAAAAAACATACAATTTATTAATTGATATGCCGTTTATAGTTAAATTTAAATAATAATAATAATAACATAATTAAATCAAGATAATGCATAACT
Organism: Lycorma delicatula; assembly: GCF_047948215.1. Classification (NCBI taxonomy): domain Eukaryota; kingdom Metazoa; phylum Arthropoda; class Insecta; order Hemiptera; family Fulgoridae; genus Lycorma; species Lycorma delicatula. The sequence continues at coordinate 196,036,529 of NC_134457.1, forward strand.
TTCCCTTCACATTTTTATGTATATTTTAGGTTTTTTTTTTAACGTAAGAAATACCTATAAGTAGCAAGTTATGTTAGTTTTAATATATTATTTCAGATTATTTTACATATTTTTGTTTTGTTTATAATGCTCTGTGTGTGTGTGTGTGTGTGTATATATATAAACCTGATAAAACTTATTTCACCATCATTCTCTGTCTCATTAATATATAATATATATAAAATGTTTTTCTTATGAGAATGATTAATTAACTATACGAAGCAAGGTCCTGTATTTATTCAACTCTTGGCATTTTGTCCACAAGTTTTTTAATGCAATTCCAAACTTGTATGAAATTTTCCCAATTTTCAGTAAGGTTCTTAACTATTAAAACTATATGTAAGAAAAGGATTTTAAATATTTTTTTTTTTTTAATTCAAGATGGCATTCAACAATATAGCTATTGGGAAAAGTGCCAATTCTTAGCACTCACTCACCAAGCTACACCAGCTGTGGGATCACTGCATACACTATTTTGTAAATATTATCTTTGATATATATTTATTGTATATACAATTGTTTATCATATTTTTAATTCTAAAAAAATAAATAAAAAGAAAAAACATGGGGATGTAGTAGAGATACCTCCTCACCACATACTTAAAAGGCAACACTGTTAATATTGGTAACAGCAAGATTATTCCTGGCACTGGCTAAAACTTCCACAATCAATTACAATCGACAATTCAATTTCAAATTAATTTTTACTTTATTAAATTTATTTTAATAAACTTAGTACTTTAAATTCAGTACAAAATGAGCAAAATTCGCTGTTTACACAAATCTATTTATACAATTCCAGTTTTTCAGAGCATATTGAAGCCAAGTAAAAAATAATCTTTAATAAATAAATTACATAACTGATCATTTTATATAAATGCAATCTTTGCAGGATCAAATAGAATATTAAAATTTAAATCAATATGTTCAAGGAATTCAGAAATTAATTATTTAAAACAAGAAATAAAAATTACCATACAAAGTAAGTAAACATTTCATAACACAAATATCACAATAAAACTATTTGAAATGTACATCTTTCCCTAATATCCTACATCAGCAGCAACACCATATGTTACAAGAAATTATATTTTTCTGTAATTCCTACCACTATTTTAAATTAAATACTTCAGGAAAGTTTCTTCTCATCCAAATACATGATTTAAAATATTTTAATATATAACTAACATAATGTAAAAATCTAAAATAATAAAAACATGATAGGGAATATGAAATGTATTCAACTAATAAAAAAAAACTGAAATAAAAACAATAATAATAATATGTAAAATAATTGCAATACTAAAGTACAAATATTTATTTTATTGTATTATAATTATCAGAACAGGGATATAGATTGTCTCAGACTATATTATTTAACTAAAAGACATAAAAATGAACGATTGCTAATCGCTAATGATCATTGGATCACATGCTGACCTAGACCTTAATCTGATGGATCAGGGAAACTTGCAACTTGTTTTATATGCAATAAACATTCTTTTGGAAAATTAAAAATAATAAGTTTATAATAATACCCTGATGATAAACCATATTTAAATATATTTCGAATTATTAAAATATATTAATAGCTATTATTAAACAAATCTATTATTAAGGCACTAGAATCTACTATTTATTCATATAACTTGTTCAAAAATTGAAAAACTCATTTTATAATTTACAATAGCATTTAGGACACCCAAGTTGTTTTGAAATATTTGTATAACAGTTCCCTGTAACTGAACACAGCCTCATTCTAACAGTATTCACAAAAACAAGTTATCACTACTGAATTCTAAGAAAAATACACTAGTTTGGCCACAATTTAAAAAAATAAATGATTTCTGTAGACCTCATATTAATTAATTACTGTATAATAATAAAAACAACAATTAAACAAAAAAAAAACTTTTAATGACTCTGAAGTACACAATACAGATATTACAAAATACTTTGAATACAAATCAAATAAAAATAAGGATAATCTATAAAGTTTATACGGATAATCTATGAAGTTTTTTTACAACGATCTCAGTCCTAAAGAACTGCAACATATAAACAAAAATTATAAAAGACGGTTGTTCCATGCAAATAAGCATCACATATGGTTATCAATAATGAACCACAAACATTTACAAATAAAATTAATGTAATCAACCCAATTTAAAGGAATTCACAAATGAAATACATGAATGTCGACTTATTACATATAAGCCTATACTTAGGTTCTAGCATTTATTATTTTTTTTATGAATACTAAAATTTACATTATAAATTAATAAATAAATAATTTAAGTACACATTACTGTAACTCGACACAAATTAAAAAAAAAAAAAAACAATTAAGTTACTATGGCAGGTTTCAATTCATTTTCAAAGTACCAGTGAAAAATAAACAAGTTCAATACATGATTAATCAGAAAATATTTAACACTCCGTGATAGGTTAGGTAGTCAAATTCGCAGATGTCATTACAATATCAAAAAGCAATACGAAAATACGGGGAAATGTGTTCTTGAATAAAGGCATAAGGGCCAGTTTTACTGAAATTTTTTTTTTAATTTACACATATACATATATATACATGACAGTACACGAATTCCGTCTTCACAAAACATGAATGTAGGATCCTATAAAACTAAGCTTTATTATACTTAATATGAAAGGGATTTATTCACAATGTTTAACAGTTTAATATCCAGCGTTTACATAAGCTTATTTATCATTTTTATTTAAGTTAGGAAATATCAGTAGAAAAGTTGTAAGTAATCAATAGGCTAGGCTATGCTGGAAATGGCGACCCAGAAAATCAATCCAGTACGACGGATTTTATTTTTGTGAAAATGAATGACTTACTTTTGATAACCCGTTCAGTGGTAGACAACTTCTGGTTGTTTGACGACATGGTAAAGTTTTCTACAATTTATATTACACCATACACATTGGATTTCCGAAGAAACCCCAATTGCACACACTACTACTGCCACAAAACGTCGCACTAACTTCCAACACACTGCGCATATTTTTGCGCACGGAAATGGTGACCGGCCACGATAGCGACGAACTATTGAACTAAAAGCGCCACTGTGCAAGCATGTCTTTTGGCGCCAGTCTAAGCACTTCGGTTCGTTTAGTTTCAGAGGGAAAACATCGGTAAAATCAATTGACATATTAACGTTTTCTTATATTATAAACCGTTAGATTTTATTTTTAATTTAGAAATTGTTCACTAAAAATTAGTTTCTTTGAAACAATGAAATAAATTTTCAGAAAAAATAAAAGATACATATGTATACATACATATTTGAAAAGTGTTATTTTATTTAAATAAAAAAACACATTCATAAATATGTGTAACAGCAAAATGATCTGACCTTAATAATTAAACAGTATTTTTGAATTGCCACTCTGAATTTGTAATTTTTAAATCTGTATGAATGTGTAAACCCTGTCATCACAAGTAAAAATTGCTTGATGTGACTTGTAAATCTCTCCATAAATCATTACTGATCATCATCATTGTAACCTATCACATTAATAAGTATCAATAGAACTGTATATCCAGACATTTGTGTTCTGAACCAGCAGTTACCTTCATTTCAGTTTATATGTTGCAGCTTTCTTCAAATTTGTCAATGTTCCAAATTTCCTTTACCTTCTCTCTATATTTCTCTTTACTTTTATAAATAGTATATTTCAGGCAGTTCCTACTATTATGTACCCCAACTAGTTTATGTTTCAATTTGTTAATGAAATTATTCTTATTATGACTTATTCCTGTTACGTCCTTGAAATATAATCTTAGTTCAATTTATTCTCTTCATTTTCTGCAATAACCACAAATTAGATAAAAAATACTTCCAATCAATTATCTTCTCTCTTTCTTAATGTTGCGTCATATAAAGCACTGAAAAATCCTTTTCTCAGTCCTATGTAAAGCCACATTATTCACAAATAAATTTATTTTGTTCCATACAGCTTAAATTTAGAAAGAATTTAACCCAACAAAATCTACTCTGAAACTAATGATTGTTTCATCTAATCATAAAATAAAATTTCCCTTTAATTTTTTTTTGATAGGATTGGTTTATTCTCATAAGTTGCATTAAATTTAATTAGAGATAAGCAATAGTTTGTAGCACTAAGGATTTTCCAAGACCTGCCCTTCATTAAGAAATTATAACAACCTAATTGAGAGTCAATGACACTGCATCATACATATAAATTCACACTGTACAAATATAAGATTCTAAACTCACACCATTAGCTATGGAACATTTGGAGACTGTACTGATTAAAAAGGAAATCATTCAGATCAAATCTGTATAAGTCAATTGCAAGACTTGAAAATACTTCCAAATTTAACAAGTTACCTGTTACATTACATGGATATGTTATTAAGATTTTATTCAATAAATATATATATTAACATATGTACAATCACACAAAATTAAAAATATATATATTTATTTTGTTTTTTTAAAGTACCTGCTTTCAAAACCATAATTATCAAGTTGCATTAATTTTCTCTTATTTGACACACAAAAAACTTAAACTACAATAGACATAAAAACTCTGAATACAAATTAAACTACAGAAAAAACACAAATGTTATAAGAGGCGACCCAGATTCTAATTCAACCACAAGAACAAAGAGTTCATACATTCATAAAATCAACCTTTGCAAGCACATACTCATAACAGAACACTCAAATGTAAAAACTTTATCACACACAAATTTATACATAAAATAAAATCATGAACTCAATATACTTAAACAATGTAAATATACATAATAAATATAGTAAAAAACAACTCATTATATGAACAAATACAATACACAAAACATCCTGTCTTACCAAATATTGAAGTTGTTTACTAACCATTCCATTATGGCTACCATCTGCAACAGCATCCAACAGGAACATCTCAAAAATATCTCCTGAAAGCACATTTATGTAAACAGTATTTATTTAGAAATAGATACACATACAAAGGTACAACATTTACCATACACACTTTACACAAAGAAAAATTCATATATTGTTATGTTTAAAATAATTTGCACACATTATTTTAGTAAAACAAATTTTAATTACATTTTGTCATGCTTAACCAATGATCAGCAAATCTTCTTTTCAAATAAACTATGTTAAGGGGAATACTCTCAAATTTACAACATTATTCAGACATAAACCCTAAATTTTGTTCAAGAATTTTTTTTTGTATTTTAACCATCACAATCATGTATGATTAATGGCACTGATTTACTTTTAAATTAAAGAATAAATCCTTGATAAGTAAATGCAGCTTATAGAATAATAAATTCAGTGTTATATTTTATCTTTTATGTATTCTGTTAGTTAAGATTTTTGTTCATGATAAGTTTTATTTTGTTTACAATAGTTTATAAAATATTTATGGAATTTTATATACAGATTGTTTGTGTATGGTACACTTCTCCATTCCTTTTATATTCTGTACCTGATTCTTAGTTTTAATATACTTTCACCATCAATATTCTGGTAGATGTAATAATTATGAAATTACATCCACCAACCTTAATTATTTGTTTCATATATTCTAATCTTTGTTTTTTTACCCTTCCCTCTACTTCCTTCTAGAACGAAATTCAGTAACCCTATTCACCTTAATGTGAGACCTGCCAGTCTTTTCTTTTATTTTACAGAAATTTGCCACAAATTTCTCTTTTGTACAGTACATCTAAAACTTCTTCATTTCATAATTTTTTTGCTCTACTGACTCCCCTAGTTTTGAACATTATCTTTCTAAGACTAGAACTAAAAACTATCTATTCATTGCTTTTCCAACTTTTTTTCTTGTTCACATTTTGCTGTAATGGAGTACTTTACTTCATATAAAAATTTTATTTTCTCTTTCCAAAATTTATATTTGATATTAAACGGTTTCTTATCGGTATAAATATCCTCTGGTTTGTGCATACTTGGTTTTGTTAATTAAAATTTTCTTTTGTAATTTTGTTCCTAAACAAGATTATATGATTTTTGGAATGTTAGTCATTTAGAATGAAAGTTGTTTAATTACAGTTGTTATTTTTAATCTTCATAATCCTTATTTTCACTGCATCTCATTACATTTACTTTACTACTGTTTACTTTCAAAATTAACTCCGCCCCTCCCAGCAATTAATCCTACACTAGTGAGGATAGAATAACAGCTGAAAATACTAGAGTTTTTTTTTGCTTTTGTAAGGAGTTGGACTTTATTTCTGTCTTAACTGATTATGTTAAGTTAATTTTTCACACGATATCTGTATTTATTTTTTAAAAAATAAGACAATTTTGATAATTTTGTTGGTTAAATTAGTAAGTCATATATGAAAATACAGATATTAAAGTAAAGTCAATGTGGCATTCAATTGCCCAGAGTTAAAAGTTATTCAGCTTAATCAATCCTGAGTCAACAATTATTTCTATTTCTAATTAGGACATTTTTTAAAAGTATTGTTGTCTATACTGTAATATCAAAATTATTACCGATTAAAAGTTGTTAGGTTTAATTAACTAATTTTACAGTTCTTTATTAGCATCACTATTATAGTTATATATTATAAAATTAATTTTGTTACTTTTATTTGAATAAATATATCATTTATGTTGTGTTAATAAACGCAATAGATTCAATCCACATCTGCAACTATAAAATAAATATGCAACTATAAAGTTATTTAATATGAAAAAATGTTATTTTTATTGTATTAGAAAAGAAAAATTATGAATATTAAAACTGTTAATAAATAAAAAATTCAAAATAGCAACACTGTCAAGTGCAATGACAAATGAGACATTCTGTAACAGGACAAGACATCCTCTTTCAACTATTACCAATATAATTGTTAGGCTTTTTATTGTATTAACATGTGTCAACAGATTTAAAATTTGTGTTTTTGTATATTGGATAACCTGTATATCTGTTTTCACTCATTTTTTCAGAATCAATCAATTGACCACAGATATTTCACAACAGTTCTAAGATTTTCTAAAAGATTCTGATATTAGTACTGATGTACAACTGGATTTAAGCATGCCAAGCTTACCAAAAAGTTGTTAGATATATAACCCTATAAGAGACATTGTCACTAACTTCACCACAGAGAATGGGTTTTTAGTGAGATAACTCTTAAGAGACTGTAACTCTGACTGGCAACTCTTGCTCCTCAAGTTCTTTACATATGTGCATCATGCCATAAAAAAAGATGTGAATTATAAAGTAAGTCTGAGTTAGCTAAGTTGTATACACTGCTTCAATACAGCATATGATGTATTCTTATGAGTAATTTTTGATAAAACCTAGCAGAAGAATCAAATTATTTTATTGTTTAGTTATGACTACAATTATAATTTTAATTAAGAAAACTTTATTGTTTCTAAATTTTTTACGTGGTTTAACTGTGATCTCAACTTCATATCAGTATATTAAGTAAATAATTAAATTTAATATTTAGAAAGTAACATCCATTTTCTATCAGGAATTTGGTAAAAATGAATACCTGCTACTAGCATTACAATTATTGTTAAGATTAGAATTAATTTGGAGTTTATTTAAATGTATTTAAAATTAATATAAATTGTTAAATTAAATTTTTAATTTCCCTGATCCAGTTATCATTATAAAATTTTAGTTGTTTAATTATTATATTTTCTTATTTTTTTTTATTACATACCTTTTTAGGGGTGTGACATTTAAATTTGTTATTAATTTCCAATGTTATTTTCTCTATCTAAAAGAAGTGTCCTGGATAAAAGGACCTGGATAATTTTTGTTTGCCTTATAGATGTTATTGATAACATTTTTTAAAAGTTCTCTTGGTTATACCTATATAAATTTTTTTTTAATTTTTTAAAATATTTTTTATATACTGGAATTAATTTTTTAATTAATTAATTTGCAATGTTTTTAACTGTCCCATAACTGATTAGATATTAAAAAAATACATTAACAGTGTTTTATGATAAATTATAGATATGTAGTTCTTAATTAAAACTTTTTGATGTCGTAAATTCATCTATCTTATTAAGTCATTTGAATTTAAATGTCTACATTATTTTTATCATTTGTGCTAGTTATTATTTATTGTTTTTTTATTTAATTAAATCAACTTTTTAATTAAATAATTAGTTTTTATTCTCTTTGTAGTTTATGTCTCTGCTAATTATATTATAAGTTAACAGTTTTTTCTTTTTTTAATTTAGATTACTGATTTGTTATTATTAATATTGGTAACACTGACTTTTCTATAAACTATTAGTTTTAAGTGATTTTTTTTTAATGTCTGTATTTAAAAAATGAAATATTATTTTCTGTTTTAATGCACATTGTATATTTTGGTGAAAAGTGTTACGATTTTTAATTATTATATCATTTTGTCATATTTCTGTAGCTATTTCTACAAACTCTAATGTGAAGTGATAACATCTCACGCTTTCGTCAGGAAGTCCTGGGATTTGTATCCCAGTTTTCTTTTTTTTCTGTTTAGCTTCCAGAACCACCATAAGTAATGAAAACGATATGTATCAATCCATATAAAATGAGTCTTGTACAGTCTCAAGTCGACTATTCCTGAGATGTGAAGTTAATTTCAAAACCCAACCACCAAAGAACACGGGTATCCATGATCTAGTATTCAAATCTGTATAAAAGTAATGGGCTTTACTAGGATTTGAACCCTTGATTTTGAAATCAGCTGATTTGCGATGATGAGTTCAGCAGTAAACCTGGTGGGTTTCTTGAACCCCAATCTGGCTTAACTGTTTGTATTATACAAAACTTCCATTTTATATTCCCATACACAAGCTTCAAAGCTTACATGATGAATTAATCATCATCTAAATAAAAAAAGTTTCATTTTTTATCCTTTTTTTTATTATTTCCTTTTAAGTAAGTTTCTGCCTAAATGGAAATCTCTTTGAAGTTTTGTAAGTATGTTCTAGTGTTCTATTACTAATAGAACACTACAATTGTAAAAATAATTCCAGATGTAGGTACTCATAACTAACTATACACACACTATCTGAAACTCTGTGCAAATCTGTATTTATACAGATTTTAAAAAAATTTATCTGATTATTTGGGCTGTGACTCCTACTAGTTTAATTTTTTTTTTTAAATAGATATATTGACATATAAAAAATGATTAATCTAATTTTGAAATTTCATAGATGATGGAATAACATCATAAAATCATATGATAATGAACACCATAACAAATTAAATCTTAATGAATCAAGCTGTCAAATTTTGACTCGGTTTGACAAGTTAAATCAGAAAATATAATATTTTTAATATTTCCTTGAATATCAGTAACTTTTTGGTTAGCTTTATTATTTTCTTGAATTAATGCTTTTCATAAATATCTATTTCCGTTCAAAAATTTTATTTACTCATTGATGTTAAGTTGTAAAGAACTCTTCACTTTTATTCATTCCTTGGAAGTTTTTTGAACTAGTTATAGAACCAATTGTTTCAAAAACAGTTGAATATAAAATGGAAATGGAACATCCAGTAGCATATAATAGAGTAGTATTCTATAAAAATAAAACTTTTAAAATAATATTAAAACTAATAATATAAAACTATTAAATAATATTTAATATAGTGTAATGGAATTACTGAAAACTGATAAAATGTTATTTATTAAACATTTAAATTTAGAATTTACAACTTATAGAAGTTTTTTAAAAGATAAATGTGAATAGTTACTTAATATGGTAATGTGCTCCCAGAAGACATTCTTGGAACTTTCATAAATCCCTTTGTAGTGTGTTGATGACACTGATGACTGACTTGGTTAGAAAATCAAGTTTGAATGTGGTCAAATAGTAAATTTAATAGATATTGTATTTGTTTACTCGTTTAGTATATTGTTTTTATTAAGTTCAGTAATTGTATGCATTGTTCATGTATATTAAACCACTACAAAAAGCCAAAAACTCAGCAAATTTGAACAATATAACATCTTAACAGAGATAAATACTTACCAATTAGATATTATATGATATCAAATGATATTCCCTGATCACCTCAGAACAGGTCCCATGATCAAAAACACCAATGAAAGAGTTGAGTAAAATTTTCAAAAAATGTATAAAGCATAATAAATTCATGTATTTATAAATTTGTTTATTCTATTTAAATGTTTATTTTTCTAAAGTGTGGTGACATTGTCATGCACAATCAATGTACAGTAACTTTGCAAAGATATTGTAAATGACCAAATAGAAAATCTTTTACTTTAAGTAGAGAATAATAAAGTTCTTTTATTTTTGAGTGGATGAGAGAAACTTGATCTAAGATTAATTGATATGAATCTCAGAGAATCAGTATGTCATAATACTTAATATTTTACCTTTTCATAATAGCTACTTAGTGGGATGAAATTAAATTATCAGACCTTTAAAAGTAAATAAAAAATATATTTAGCATATATTTATTCAGAAAGTTTACAATTCCCTGTTTATAAAATTATAATTTTAACTACAAAATATTACAAACTAGGGTGGTATTCTGAATACAAAATACATGTACATTTATTAGATAAAATAATAGTTGAAAAATACCTACATCTATTACACTAATATAACATTTATATAAATTACAATTATGCATTAATATATACAAAAATATGTGATGATGATAATTAAATACTTAGACTAAATTATATCAATAAATTAATAAAAAAAATAATAAATAAATAAATTTGATGATTTCAATATGAGTGACAATTTTTAAAATGAATAAAATAATTATTTCAATGAAAGGAACTTTTGAAATAAATTTAAATTTATAATAATAAAGTACATTTGATTTATCTTAAATAAACATCTGATTAAACTTAATTGAAACATTAAATAATGTTGTAGACAATTTTTATCATAATTTAAGTAATTTTTTGATTACGATCTGTTTTTCAGTATTAGCTACATAAAACTGATGAGCATTTACTACATCAGTTTTGTTATTGTTATTTTATAATAGTATTTATAACGTTGAAGGAATTATTTAAAGTATAACATACAAGTAATAATAATTAATTGAATAACTTATATAATACTTTGGCATTCAAACTGTTGCCATAAATGCAACTAGAAAATTGCTAAAATGCAACATTTTGACTACTTTCTAGTCTTCTGACTCTTAACAAAAGTTTACAAAAATAATAAGAAATATTGATATGCATTTCCATTACAAATCTTCAACATTTGTTTCATTTATTTAATAACTATTGACATAAATGGAGTTTCATTTGGACCACTTTATTATTATTTTTTCCATTTTAATAACAGGTAGAAATAACAAGTAACCTGAGGCATGCTAATACATCAGTTTTTGCAGTTATTGAACACTGAAAAAATATGTAAACAGTTGAATGACCATCTACATTATCTGCTTCTGTTATCATGAAGGCATCCAGCTGTAAAAATCTGATGAAATCCCTCTTGCTAGTCCAGAATAATGAAAACATAAAAATTTCCTAGAGAATTAAAAAAAAATTTTTCTTATTATTTTTTGATCACTCTTACAAAGAAATTAAAGTAACAATATAATAATCTCCCTAACTGGGTAAAATTTCAGTCATTTTAAAGATTACATATAAAATAATATCACAATAATATTTAATATTTAAACAATGTTGATTATCACAAATTTTAATTTATGCATTATCTACTACTGTATTATTATTCTTTCGTTGACTGCTCCTGTTTATTAAGCTTGAACGGAATTGTTCTCCTCTGACTGAAGCTCTTACAGATACTCTAGTGGTTGATCTTTTGAAATTGCTTTCTGATTTACTATTTTGTCTGAAACAAAAACAAAAAAAAAATTAATAATATTAACTATTTAATTAAAAGAACAAGAATTTAATTATTGTTAACCTTAGAAAACATACTAGAAAAAACTTTAACATTATGAAAAATATAAAGCAAAAACATTCAACAACAATGGTAAACTAAATGAAACTATTTATAGCAAAATTTATTGCTGACACACTTTTTGATCATAACATAATTATGTTTCCTCCTGATTCAAAAACACTGCCACTAATAACATCAACTGTTTCCAAAGCCCAAAATAACCACACCAATGTCCTGAAGATGGCTGTGAGGTTGTGATATAAAAAAAATGTTAGTACAATTTGATATATATATATTATTCATGATGATGTGTTATATATTTTAAACTATATATATTCTACATTTTATATATAATATAAAATAATTATATTACATAAGGTAATAATATGTATATTAAAAAAATATGAATTTGATCAGATTTTAAAGGTAGCCAGTTCATGTATAAGCTGCAGAATTATTTATGTTGTTATTCTGTTGCTTTCAAAATATTTTTTACTCAATGTATGAACATGCCTGTTGAGAGAATTATCCTTCTAGTTCATAAGAACAAATTTACAACATACAAACTTATTTAACTTGGCAGATGGCATTAAAGAAATTTAGAAATTTAAGCAAATTGCCAATCTAATTTAAATTGATAACATCAAACCATTCAGTTAATGGATGATTCAAGAATGGACTTCTAAATACTGTCTCCTATTTACTGTGCTGTTGTTGACTTAATAAATAACACTAATAAACATAATTTTTGTTTTCTAATGTGTGATACATGATTTTAATCTGTTCTTTGATGCTGAAAACGAATATGAACTCAGAATCTTTCTACCACCTACCATTTTTGATAAATTTTTAAATGTTAATTAAAGGATTTTTTCATTTTTCAATGTATAGTTAGCATTTTAAGCTCCTATATTGTATTTTGTTAGCTCATTTTTTATTGTTTAACTTTGTTAACATAATTTGTAAGCTATAAATAAACAATACTAGACAAAGAATTAAATCATATCATAGTCACATTTTATGACATCATATTTAATTCTGAAAAGTGAGCCTTCATGGACAAGATTGTCCATGAATGGATGTCTGTGCAGGTCAAAACATGTAGCTGAAAACACAGCTGTGTTGTTTGCATTAAGTACTGGATTTAGGAATGAATTAATTTTGTTCAGTCTTATTGCTGTCTTAAGTTTGTTAACAGTACATTGTCATAATGCCTCAAAATTGAGTAAATGATTTGGATGCCTTTTGTTATGTATGTGGTGAATTTACCATAAAATCAGATAGAAAAAACATTATACCTTTAATTAAAAAAGCATATCATCTGTACTTTGTGTAAAACTGGTGATAAGGGTAAGATGTGGGGTCCTCATGTAGTATGCACTAATTGTTCTGTATATTTAAGAGGACGGCTGAAAGTTTCACAGAAGGCTTTGCCATTTGGTTTACCTAAGGTTTGATGTCGTGAACCAAAGGATCATGAAACTGATTATTACTTTTGTTTAACAAGCGTGTCTGGAATTTATAAAAAATCTAAAAATACTGTAAAATATCCTTCATTGCAATCTGCAATCAGGCCAAACACTGTTACCAAAGAATCGAAGAAATGAAACAAGTTAACTCCAAATGGGAAAATATTATCATGAGCCCTTAGTTGAACCCAAAAAAATATTTTTACCCCCTCACCATATCAAGTTAGGACTAACGAAAAATTTTGTAAAAGTGATGAAGGGTAATCCTGGATTTTTGTACATCAGGCAGAAATTTCAAATGTAAGTGAAGGAAAAATTAAAGAAGGAATATTTGTTGGTCCTCAAATAAAAGAAATGGTCTAAGATGATGCATTTAACCCAATGTTAAATAATGTAGAAAGTGCAGCTTGGGCTTCATTTAAAGATGCTTGCAAAAATTTTCTTGGCAAACAAAAATCTGACAATTACCACGATACTGTTAATCAGTTTCTTATTTCCTACAGAGCTATAGGATGTAATATGTCTTTGAAAATACATTTCCTCCACTCACATCTGGATTTTTTCTCAGACAACCTCAGAGATGTAAGTGATGAACATGGTGAACGTTTCCACCAAGACATTTCAGTGATGGAAAGGCACAAAGAGAAATGGAATACTAAAATGCTAGCCGATTACTGTTGGACATTAATTTGTTATGTGCTGAGGTTATTTATAAAAGAAAAGCATCAGCGAAATCATTCCAACACAGGTGTGGCCATGCAAAATTATAAATTTTACAGATTTTAACTGCATTTTCCCTTAATTTTTTTGAAATTTGAAAACCCTAATTTGTTTAAAACTGAGGGTGATAGGAAAATTATATTTACAGATCTGTAATGTACGCAGAAAAGCAATTCAAGAAATGGTAACATGCTTATAGAAACATTAAACAATTTTTTTCTTATCTATCAGTGTAATATTCCCTGTGTACCTGTGTTTGACACATCCTTGGATCACCAAAAATGCCAAGCAACAGGTATAGTATCTTAGGTACAAGAGATTCATATGCATATGGTGTCTGAGTCAATATAGTTTCATCAGATATTTGGAGATTTTTGGATATCATATGAATCAATTGACTGTTGACACATTAATAAATTGTATCTTATTTATATGCCTTTTCCTAAAATATTCACCAGATTTGTCCTTAAGCACATTTTTATCTTTAATAAATACTTATGCTAATAGCCTTGCTCTAATTCCTGTACAATTTAGTTATAATTAGATTTTGTGAATAATACAGTCAAAATTATTTTATTTTTTAACTGTCTTCCTCCTTCTCTTACTCTTTCTTTTCGTAGAGGCATTCTCCCAGAACTTATTCATCTAAACATTAGTGCAACAGGAAGCATGTTTCATTATTTATATACATAGATAAGTTTTGAAACTAAGCTTCAGTGCTTTTACCCCACTGACTAAAGCATGGATTTAAGTCTTCACATTCTAAAAACTACTTACAATAATTTCTTTTGCCATTATAATTTATGAAAAACAGTAACTATTCATAGACTTCTATTTTATTGTTACCAATTTACTGAAATATGTTACCACAATGAAGGCTGTCTTTTACTTAAAAAGAAAAAAGATGGTTCAAAAAAATATTTGAAATAATTTTTATTCCTAATTAATTTTATACATCTTTGCACGAAGTTGTTAGTTATAGTTTGGTTATTGGAAAAATGTATCCATTAATATTCAATAAAGATAAACCTATATACATGAAGGTTTTATCCATTGATCTATATATCTAACACATAATACTTCTGATTAAATATGCACAACAAATATGTCTTACAACATTTGTTAGAATTCGAATAAAAAGTGGGTTATTTTTTAATGAATTAAATTAACTTTAAGGCTTGTTAACATACAAAGAATTCAGGCTAAGTTAAACATAAGTAGTTAAGGTGTGTTACCACATATTAAGTAATATAACTCTTATATTGCTACATGATGAAAATGTAATTGTATTGTAAACATAATTTTACTAGTTATTCTTTGAAATAAAATGCATACAAAACAATTGTTAAAAGTTACAAAATAAATCTTAAAGCAAAGTATAGACTAAATATCTTATATACCTTTTCCGACATGGAATGTCAAAGAACTTTTGATCTTTTCCAAATTCTTCACCATCCTGTAACGTTTGAGGTAATTCTTGGTCCATTGTTTCTGGTAAGAAAAGAGTAAGCACACCTCCTATAATTCCCATAACTCCAAGAACAAGTAACGGAAATGATGGATTGAAGTTTGCCTATAACAGAAATATTAAATTCACTTAATAATTATTTATTAAAATATAAATCATTAAGTGATTTGCAAAATCATATAATAAATTACCATATGGGCAGTTTTCATGCAGAAGTTATATAAAATAATAATCTTCACAAAAAAAAAATTAAGATTAATATTTTTTTTGGTAAAATAGTTTCTTAACTACAACAAGTACGCAATTCTAATTCTGTTATTAGACTATTATAATATTAAGACTCCCACCCTACATGTTTGGAACAGTTGTATTACGTCTATCATTCAGCAGTTCATGCTAAAGGCATGGACAGTTTTTGTGAATATGCCAATCAATTTATATTCAACAATATACGATCATTTGTGTGCTCAATGTATTTTTCCTATGAAGATATCTTTATTTTTCTGTCAGAGTAATAAATATTGTTATAAATGTTATTTATTATGGTGCTATAAATATTATTTATTATTCTTTTACTGTTTCTAAAAATACATTTTATGTTCATTTATTTAAATTTTCTTTGTGTATTTCTATATAAACTTTCACTTGTAAGGAATGAAATCTTTATTCTGTTACCATTGAATTTACTCTCTTTTTTAATTTGTAACTGCAAAAAATGAATATTTTTCCACTATTATTTTTTTAATGTATGAATATTTTTTAAACCTTTTTACATAAAGAGTCAGTTGAACTAATTATAAATAAATATGTGAAATTTTTTCCCTAACATATTTATTTTTAGAAGAATTTACGAGGGCTATTTTTTTTCATAGTCCAATCGGTAACGAAATTAAAACCACAGTGAATATAAAAACTTTTTTATTTGTAACAAGTACTTACATATTTATGCTATTTCTCTACATAGTCGCCAGTCTGATTTAGACATTTGTCGTAGCATGGTACCAACTTTCGAATACCCTCGTCATAGAATGGAGCCGCCTGTGTTTTCAGCCATGTTTCTAAGCTGGTCTGCAGCTCGATGTCTGTGCCAAAATGTTGTCCTCCTAGCCAGCTCTGTTCTATGACGAGGGTATTGGAAAGTTGGTACCATGCTATGATAAATGTCTAAATCGGAGTGGCGACTATGTAGAGAAATTGCGTAACTATGTAAGTACTTGTTACAAATAAAAAAGTTTTTATTTACACTGTGGTTTTAATTTTGTGACCGATCAAACCTTGAAAAAAAATAACCCTTGTATTAAAAAAAATAAATAAAATCAGTCTGAATGCTAACAGAGTTTAATATGAATTAAAACACTGCTTTTTAATGTAATACTGATGACATTCTTATAAAAAAATTTAAATAATAATAACAAGAGGTATTTAAAAATAATATCTTAGATATCTAATTATTACACATTTTAAAAAAAAAAGTTTTTTAAAAATATACTGAGTTCAGCGTTAAGAGCTATCGTAGCTGTAGTAGTGGGATTTTACTGTAGTGTGTGCGATTGTGTTAGTGGAGTAATGTATCATGTAGCTCAATTTGTTAATCCTCACCAGTATTTATAATACTTTATTGTATATCTTGTTTTTGTCAACAGTGATATAACTTTAAATATAGCTACCTTATAATTAATCCATAAATAACTCAGTTCAGTCAGCTCCAAATGAAATTATCAAATAATAAATGAATCATTCTTACCTTATTTACTGTTATTTACTTATTTATTTCTATTAAATTATAAATGCTATTATTTATTAGGCTATTAATGGGATATTTTTATAATTTGTTTACATAACTTTTAAGACTATCTATTATATCACTACTCAGTTTATTTACAACAGGACAGCTCTTAAAGTGAATCGAGTATAATAATATACATTGTGTTAATTCCAAACTCTATAATTATTATTAATGAAAATTACATTTTGATACATTGATATACAAAGGGAGAGTAGTTTATCCTATACTTTCCTTTTCGTATACCTTTCTGGCTCGTCACTCAACAAAACTGAACTCTAGATATTCATTGCTACACAATTAAACATTCATTTAAACAGAAGTTATTAACAGTTTATTACTCACTTAAATTCATATTTAAATTTATTAGCAATTTGTCTGAATATATCTTATAAATTCTAAGTTTTAAATAAACTATAAATATTTTAAACTATTATACACGAAGTGTCTAAATGATTTCAGTATGCGGATAAATGTTTTTCACTGATATATGTAATTTTTAAAAGAAATTTTTTGGCATGAATCTTATTTCACCTGTGACCTTTAATAAAAAAAAAAAAATTGTGTAATAATTTTCAATAGTGATTTCAACAGTATGTTGGTTTGATTACTACACCAGGTTGATAAAAAGACTGTCAAATTCAAACATTATATTTATTTTAGCAAGTTTTTTTTGGCGATTCTAGATTGTTGTGTTTTTCAATTGAATACAATACAAAAATTCTTTAACACTATCTACTGGGGTGAATGAAGCAAGAAATAGCCACAGCAAAATAATAATCTAAATAAAAAAAGCTTAAATTTATTATATGTTTTAAGTCAGTAAAAATACAAATTTAGAAAATTAATACCACAGTAATTACATAGTACCTGATCGAAGTGACAAATTGTTCAAGCTTATACCAGAGATTAGGTAAACTACCCTGATCCACTCTGATAGGTAAATCATAAGTTTTCAAACCCGACTCTTTTTCATTGTTCTTAATCCCCATCTTCAGTCTCAAGCTTCAGTTTAATTTTCTCCTTTCAGCTTCAGTTTAATTCTCCATTATCAGTTTTGTAGATGTAGGTCTGATTCTACCAGGTTTTCCGTGATGAGGATGCCAGGATCTGAAAAGCCAGTGCATCCTTATGGCTGAAGTGTCTATAAGGTAAAAACCAGGGCTCTAATTCTCTCTTCCATTTACCAACCAAGAATACTAGGGATTGAATCCAGGATTGGGATTCTACTAAAGAATTTCTATCAAGTTTATTATACAAAATGATTCATTTGATGACAACTTAACCATATTTCAAGGACCTTTATTCTAGACACTGCAGACACTTCTAATGTTCAACTTTTAACACCATGTTGCTGAATAGACTTAACATTTCACAAGTCTGAACTTTAGTCTTTAAGGATCATGTATATTTGTAAAATCATTTTTGAATTTTGTGAGTGCATTCCGGGCATTCTCTATTCAGAACTCAATTTCCGTGTCTAATATCCAATCCTCATAAAGCCATGCTCACTTGTACTAATTGGTCTATTGGCAGACCATCTTATATAAGGCTGATGTTACCAAATTCATCTGATTCATGGGAAACAATCATGAATTTAGTTTTCATAGTGTTAATGCTGAAATCCATCTGTTTACTACATTCACCTATTTTTCTGAGTGAGTGAACACAATAATCTAATTGACAAACACAAATAAGATCTAAAAAAATATGTCAGTGATAAAGTTGGCTGAAACTACTCTGTAGGAACAGTAGCATTAGTGTCACTAATTAAGAATATAAAAGTCGTTAAAAAGTAATTTGACATAATTAAAATTATTACATTATAAATTTGGTATAGTTTATTTTTATAGTTGATGCAAATTTTATTTTAATAGTTTTCAGTAACAACCGAATCATTATCAAAACCACTGAACCAAGTAATTATTGCTGGAATTTTTTAAATGAAATACTTGGTATTATAAAAGATACAAAATTTTCTGTTTTAATATGTTATTCCTATATTTCCTGATAGAAGAGGTTTGAGGAGAGATATACATAAAAAAATAAAAGTAAAAAATAAATAAAAAAAGAAATGAAAATAATTTTTTATATTAAAGCTATTTCTTAATTATTTCATTCTTTTTTAAAATGAATTCTGGTAACATTTTTGTTTGTTTTGATTTTATACTCATGTGCAGGATATGAATTGCATCCAGTTCATGTCAAAGCTCTCTCTTAAAGGTACAAAATAACAGATTGCATCACATTTTATTTTATTTATAATCAAACTAACATGAGAAAAAAATATTAACACTAACACCTGAAAGTTGAAAACACATAACGTACATTCATTTCAATTGATAAGTTACTCTTACTGTAGGATAAACTTATGTGCACAGAGATTGTTGCAAACCACAATACATTTGAAGGGGAAGTGTTTGACACTGGAGAAGGAAAAATGAACAAAGGAGAAGTGGTGTGAAAAGTACTACACTGTGTATGATCATTGATCTGAACTGCTACTTATCAACTCAAATCATAATATTTCAATTTGTGAAAAGTTCCTAAAATTGCTATCACCATTTACCTTAATAAAGGTTCCTGAAACAATTATGATATTTCTATTTTCTTACATGGTTGCACCTTGATTTCCATTTGACATTCATAACTGAATTTGCTCATTCTTCAGTGAATGTAATAGCATCATCTAATTTAAAATTAACATTTTTCTTATGACATACTCTTTTAAAACTACCCAAATTTTTTTAATTGGATTTAATTCTAGAGAACAAGTGTGACCTTTCTTGGTTAAAACTGAATTAATTTTAAATAATATAACACGCGAGTTATGCAGTTTTATTAAATGGTACAGTGTAAAATTTTTTTTTTTTAATTTTTTATCCATGACAATGCATTGTGATAACAAAAAATTCCATAAAAAGATTTCTTCTCCTAGAAAATTTGTTGTTTGCAAATAATGGAAATTCAAATAACCACGTATGCATATGAAAGACTTCGATGCAGAGTGCCAGTCAGCTGTGCTTTCTGCTACGCAAGAAAATGAATAGCCTGTAATGTGAAGATGGTTATATATTGACAGCTGTCAAATAGTGTCAGTGAATTACTGCTCTTAGGTTTATGTACAAATGTGTTTGTGTCGGTTATTCATTTTGCTAGATAAATTAACAGATTTCCCTGAGATTGTGTTCGAGAAGTTTCATAATAATAAAATGTCTAATTGTGTCAATAATTTTTTTAGTTTAATTGAGACTAAAAAGTACACAATAGAAAAAAATAAAATTAAAAAATTAACTTTCATTTAATTAATGAAAATTAAAAACTACAAAATTTCACTATTTGTAAATTATTTAATTAAAATATAACAACTTGAAAAAGTTTTCCAATACACATATATTTAAAGATGCACTAAAAAAATCAAAAATAATTTAACTTTCATATTAAATCAAGAATAAATGTTTAAAATAAACTGTTTGATTAAATTCAAATAACATTTTATATTGATAATGATGATCTATCTACGTATAAATCTGTTTTCTATTCACGGTAGTGAATGTACTTTTACGTGAACATTTATTTTTTATATCTTCAGCTACATTTAATTGTAATAATGTATATTGAATGAATTTATTAACAAAATTCCTTTACATTTTTTATCATGAATAGTAACAAGACCTCCTTTGTTATAAAATTAAAAACACTAAACACAACTTCTCTTGTCTGGTTATGGATAAGTTTTCAACTCCCAATTCTTTTTTTTTGTATACCCCACTACTTTCACTTTCCATGAAAAAAAGGTGGAATTAAAAACAAACTTCTTGGTTAACTTCTAATTAAAATGTGGAAGTAAACTTCTTGTCATCAAAAAAAAAAACAGATCCGTTAACAACAGAAAATGTAAAAATTAAAAGATTGTAACAACTCCGATAATTTTCATAAAAACAGAACACCTTACAATGTTTTCGCAAAACTAATATAATACACTCATGCAGACATATTACAAACACACTACAACAGTGAAGAAGCAACTGAATGAATGCATACCCCCACTGCCGATAATGTGTTGTTTTTATGGAGACGATTCAAGGACACACTTATTGTGATTTGCAACAAGCTCTATATTCATGTATATGTATTTGTATTTGTGTATGTAGGTGTATATATATATATATATATATATATAGATAAAAATGGATATAATCAGAATGTATGTAAATAATTTCAAATCTACTCAGTAATGTAACATTGGCTGGCCAGGTTTTATGCTATAAATTTTCTAATTATTTTATTTTTAAATTTAATTAAAATTTTTAATTCTTAATTGACTTTGTATTTATACATATGTACTTATTTTATTTAATTGACTTCATATTTTGTATATATGATAGTAATTTTAATATTTTAATTTTTATTCTAAAAAAAAAATTTTTTATATTTGATATATAATTTATATACAACTGATGATGCAGGATCTTGCGAAAGTGCTATTGGAATAGATAAAATAAATAAATAAGGTAAGTGTCATTTCATTTACTTTGTAATTCTGTACTTGGGTTGTTGCATTTTGGTTTTACATTATTAAAACAAAAATACTATAAATATGTTTTGTGTGTGTGTGTGTGTGTGTGAGATACAAGTTCATAAAGAGGGAGTGAAAAAGAGAACACTTTGTAGTGGAAGAAGGGAAATTTATGTAAATAATGTTCTGAGAATTTCTCTTGAACTTTCATGCATCTGTTAGATTTAAAATTATTTTAATTTTTTTTATGATAAGAGATAAAATAACTTTTTGAACAACTGCTGATTATTTTTTTTATAAATTAGCACATTAAAAAAAATTGTATTAATAGTATCACTAATGTACATTATGAAAAGTTGTTATAAAATCTGATAGTGGCCTAAATAGCGGATATTCTCTATAAATTCCCACATTTTCTTAACTGAATTAGATAAAAGAAAAATCAGACATTAAAGTAACATATTTAAATTAAATTTTTAATTTATTTATTATAATTTAAAAAAAAATTAAATTGTACTGAACATGCAGTTAAACATTAAAATTCGAAGTAATTTCTATAAATTTATTTTGCAAATATATCTATCATCTATAAGAAAAAATGCAATCACTTATTTTGTTGAAAATGTAGTAAACTAATAAACTTTCTTTACAACTGGAAAAACAAAATTTATGTTATTCAGATTTTACAAGATATGTCTATTAGAAATTACTGTCTGCTGACAGATGTCCTCTTTGTTCATTGAATGAGATATAGTACTGATACAATAAGTTTTTTTTTACTTGCAGAGAAAATAGTAAAAAAAAACTTTATAAAACCATTTAAAAAAGGTTTGCAAGTATTTAACTCAGAAAGATAAAATGGAATTTAACATTTCATATTAATATATCAGTCACTCTAGCAATGGATTAAAAAGAAACTATACTTCAAAGCTTAAATGCCACCATTCATTTGCAGTAAATAAAAATATGACTATAATGGGTTAGAAGAATCTTACTGAGAGTTTCAGACTGTTCTTAATGTATCAGTAAAACTATAACTTATCAAATTAAAAGATTACTTACCAGGTAAATTACAAAAGGTGAGAGGATGCTAGCAACATATCCCATGATGTGGATGAGAGCAACACCTTGTGCTCTGACTACAGTAGGTAAAAGTTCAGCAGCATATTGTAAACCAATATTGTATGAAATATTAACACTAAATCTGCCCATGATAGCCAATGTTGCTGATGGTACTCCTAAAATAATAAAAAGTGATTATTATTTTTCTTAAAGCATTTTCAGTAATGCTGCAAATGAAAAATGTTACAATTACGTAAGAAATTTACTTAAATTTTTGAAGTTCATGTATAAAGTTGTTCAATTAATCTGAAATACATATTTTAACTTGTTTAAAATAAAAATTAAGAGAAACAGAATTTTTTAAATGCTATTAAGTGAAACTTTAAAGTGATACAACATTCAAAAGTGGATACCAGAAAGTTTTCTGCCCATGTTGTTTAAAATAAATTACAAAATAGAATATTATTTATTCAATTAGAGAAATTAATCATAGTTAAGAATTTAAATAATTGCTGAATGTTGCCACAATATTAATTCCTTATCACTATTGATGTATTAGATTTAACTATTCATGTGGTTAATACAGAAACAATTAATTCATAAAAGTTTAACATTCTGTATAGGAAAGAACAGCATAATTTAAGTTTTATTTTTCATAAGTAAAATTTATGAGTACAAATGATATTATGTACTATATGTAACTTCTTAGAGTCAAACTCACCTGCTGGTATGCCTTGTATCGTTAATAGAGTTCAGACAACTATTAAAGTTAGTGGTATACCATACCAACTTCAATAAGATAGAGAAGGAAATAACATTTTGTATTAATTTTGCTTTAATAAAAAACGTTTTTTTGCTCTAGCAAGCCTTTTTTGCTCTAATAAAAATTAAATAGAGGAATCCAGATCAAAAGATGGAATTCAGATTGATCTGTCCAGTGTTCTGGATGCTAGTGGCCAAAGTTCCAGGATGATACTTAGGCCAATAATCTGATACTTTTATAATCTTAATTCAGAATTAAAAGAAGCAATCAAATTGAAATTCAATGACGACAGTTTGAATGAAAAATAATTGTTTGTTTTTATGGAATGTATGAACACTTAACTGTAATGTTTAAAAGAATTGTAAAGAAGTCAAAAGCACAGTAGTCAACAAGATACAGTGGTGGCACTTTATTGAAGTTTTATCTTGTGTAGTAGCAACAAGAAAATAAGTCAGTAAATTGAAACTCAATTAATATTATCCAGAACTTTGTGCCATTAGCATACTTTCTAGAGAGCATTATACTTTTGGTGAGTATATTTTATGTAATAACTTATTTTGCTTTAGTTCTTATGTATTTTTAACTTTAAGTGGCATTAGTTATTAACAAATACAAACAACATGACAGGAACCTGTAGTCACTATTTAACTCAGGTAATTTAAGGACTTCAATTAATGACATTTTATCTTAATTTCATTTCCTTCATTTTCACTCTGCTACTTCCATAGAAGTTTCAGGCATTGTGGAAGTATCAAATTGTAAGAAAATCCAGTTTACTGCCTTATTCAGAACTATTATCTGTTTTAACATTTTATTATCTGTTCTAAAAAACTTTATTTTATTTTGCTCTTTTTATTTTATGAAAACGTTTTCCAGAATGTTTATTTATATAAAAGTGTTTGTTGTGATGTTTGATTAGGTTGTATTTTCACAGTATTCACTTGTAATAAATAAGCAACAGAAAGTTTAGTACCATACAAATTAAATTACTCAAACTGTGCTACTCAAACTTAGCACAGTTTGAAAACTGGATATAGCTTCAATTATAACTGGGTACAGGTTCAGTTAAAGAAACAGAGAATATATTAAAAAAAAGAATGTATAAAAACACAAAGTTGATGCTTGCCTACCACTTCATAAGTAAAATTTCCAAAGACTATAAGTATTATTGATGATAACAAACGAATTTTGCATGTGAAGAAATTAAATTCATTAATCTTTGTTAGTTTTATCTACAGTGAAATCATGTAGATTGAAAAATCAAAAAAAAAAAAAAAATCAGTAGTTTGTGGAACAGTGGATTTAAGTGTACAGTATTAGTTACTGACAAAATATTCTTATCTTCGATTTTGAGAGGAAGCAGGCATTAAGGTAACATCCCATCCTTTGAAATAACAGTTATAAAATTCCAGTGAAAAAACTCAGAACTGGTTTTGGATAATAGAATTTACCTAACTGTATGTAGGGTTATATTACACAGAATGGATAAAAAGCCAAATGAAATGGAAATTTCATAAACATAATTTTTATTAGATGTATGTTTCTTTGACCATAAAGTATTGAATTGTTTCCAATTCGGTTTAAAAAAGGCTTTTGAAACAAAAGACTGTTAATTCATCTGATTATTATGTTATAGAGAAATAAAACATGTAAATTTATTCAAAAGTATAATAAAAAAATTATTAACTGTTAAATATTGAATTAACGTATATTTAAGGGACAGAAACACAAAGCAATTTGAAGTGAACAAAATGCAAAAATAATAAAAGTTAATGTATAACACTGACACTCAAAATGAAATAATTAAAGTAATTTACAGAAGTTTATGTATAAACAAACCTGTAGGAACTAATGTTGCTAACAGACTGAATATTCCACTGACAACCATTGTACCACAAGCAAGCCAACGTCTTCCCCAGTGGTCTAATGTGAGAGTAAGTAAAGTATCTGCTGGTAATTCTGTTGCTGATGCAATTGTGAATGTTACAAACACATCTAAACCCAGTGAACCAACATTACGTACGTGCCCATCAAATACTAGGGAAATAGCCATCCTGAAAAAAATTAATTCAGAAAACATTTTTTCACTAAATTTGAATTACATTTGAAAGATCAATATTAATAAAAAGAATTCATCTGAAAAGTAAGTTTCTGTTTATTTACTCACTACAATAGTTATTTCTTCATAAGAATGATGATATATATATATATGTGCGTGTGTGGGTGTTGACCTTATATATGATCTTATTCTTTGTTAAACAAAGATTTTTTGAAATATTTTCTTCACATTTAATTTGTTCTTATGTTTATCTGATAGCAAATTAATTTTCAATATTTTTCTACAACTTAATATTTCAAATGGTTTTTATTGTAATCCAATCCAGTTCTTAGAGCTCAAAATTGATTACTCTTTTCTTATGCTCAAATAATTTCAAGATTTTTTCTTTGACTTATCTTTTAAAATAATAAAAGTAATTTCTTTCAAACCAGCAACTAGTTCTTGCTACATAAAGTATTATTTGTGAAGTTTTGGAATTTTATTGGTAATATTTATATCTATTTTAATGCCAAAACTTAAAAGTCTAAGTAGCAATTAGGGCTAGGATATAATTTTTTTTTGTGGCAAGTAATTGAAGATTTTAGTAATTATGTTGTATTATACCAAAATATAAATATTTTGTTTATATATTATTATTTTAAAGTTTTTATTACCTTAAAAAAACAAAATAATTGTATACAGGTAAAGAACATTACTAGTTATGAATAAACAGACCTTACAGTAAAACAATGACTTGATATGACAAGATGAGTGTGTACACAAAGTGAAATCTTAAACTTACCATATAAAAATGAGAATAATTGTAATTCGGCAAAGTCTTTTACTTCTGAATAAATCAATAACTGAGTATGATTTTCCAGCTTCTTCTTCCTTTTTTAGTGCTTCACAGCTTTCCTGAAAAAAAAAGAAAACATATTATTTAAAAGGAGAAGTATAGTAAATATCTCTTTTATAAATGTTCAAAGAAAATTTACTGGTCTAACGTGAAAGCTGTAAAATATTATTTGTAACAGTGGATTACAAATTTGTTAACGCGGTTGAAATAAAAAGAAAAATCTCTTGGATTTTACTTCACAAAATTAAAATTGGTTTAGAAGATATTTTGAATTGTTATAATAAATTATAAAGCAATATTTATTTTGATACATACTTTTAGGACTACATTTATCAATAACCAGCCTGTGTTGAAGAAAGCGAAGTTATGTATAGTTAATTATCATCTGTGTTTCAGTGAGCTTAGAATGTAGTGATATGAAACAAAATATCCAATTCAGTGAAGAAGACAACAAGAAACTATTTCATTAATTACAAAGCATTTTTAGGACTAGAATAGATTATTATTACTGTTCTTTAGCAAATATATGTAATTTTTTGGGTGTCAGTAGTATTTTGTGTTAGGTCATTTTCAACCATTATTGTTACACTAATCGATTCAAGATGTTTATGTATTTATTTACTTATTACCACTGTAACTTCAGATATGATAAACGTGTACTTTAACAAAGAAGATTAGATGTATGAAATTGATTATTGAAATTATCAAGTACTTAATTAAGAAATTATCTAAAATTGGTTAAAAAAAAATAGCTTTGTAGAGATGCCTCAACCAAATATTTTGAGGCACAAGGCCAGTTCCTTTCCTCTAAGAAATGTTCATTATTGGTAGGTAAAGAAGCTAGGTAGTATGTGAGCCAAATATTACAAAATGATACACCTACCATATTCTTATGTATAATCAATAATCATTCAGGCTTATGCTTAGATACAGAAATTCCTCTACTTATAAATTTCTTAAAAGTAATTGTGTAACCTGTATAAAATATTACTCTTAAACTAATTATTAACAGTAAACAAATGACTTTTACTAATAAAATAATGTGCCAGAATTATTTTACAGTTGAAAAAATTAAGTTATTAACTAAAATTTTCACAATTGTTGTAGAATTATCTTCTTAAAGATGTATTTTACGATTGTTTTAAGCATCAACCCACTTTGTGTCATTTACATTTACAAATGTTATATGCTGCTACTAATTTCAGATGATGTAATTTTATGTGGCTGTGTAAATCAGTCATAACTAATTTACACACAGTATCATAACAGTGTGATTTACACACAGTATCATATATTTGCAGTATCGTAACTGCATTTGAAAATCCTTTAATAAGAAAGGAATTTATTAAATTTTATCTGTTTTAAATGGGAATCCCAAAAAAAATGTATATACTTTTTAATAACTTTCTGATTTAACTTTTTTTTGGGTCATAACTTTTGGATTTTTCTTTCTTTTCAGGGTGTAATTAATTGGAAGTAATGAGTGGACCAAGAACTTTTGAAAAAAGAAAATCTATTTTAAAATGCTATTAGAAGTATGAAATTGTAGCAGAAGTACGAAGACAATATTGCAGAAAGTTTTAGGAAGATCCAGCTATGCAACTTATAATTAATCAGATAGAAAATAAGTTTAAAACGAATGGAACTGTTCAGGATGTTCAGTGACAACATTCTGGAAGACCAAGAACACCAACAAGCTTAATCAGCCAAGAAAGAGTAGTGGAAAGTTATTGTAAAATAGCCAAAAAATCAATCAGGTTGTGAGACTGACATCAGCAAATCATGTGTTCATCACATTTTAAGATGTTGTAAATGAAAATTTACACTCCAACAATCATATGTGCTATCAATGAAGATGATCCGGACTGAAGAAAATAATTTTGTGAATGGTTCTTGGAAAAATGTGAACACCATGCACAGTTTTCAGGAAACATTGTTTGGAGAGATGACATACATCCAAATTAAATGCCACGATTAATTGCCATAATTGCACTTACTGGGAAACCATAATCCATATATGTTAAGCAGGTGCACCATGTACATTTACCAGGAATTTCAGTACGGTGCAGCATTTAAAGCAAAAGACTAATTGGACCATTCTTTTTTGACAGTACAGTGCAAGAATTTACTGCAACCTGTTTTACCATGCGTTCAGGAGGACTTTGGTAAAGTTGGCGAATTTTATTTCCCATAGGATGGAGCACCTCCACACAATTATCGTGATGTAAGAGCATATCTTGATGAGAATCTTCCAAAAAGATGGCTTGGATAAAGAGGTCCCATAGAATACCCTGCCCGTAACCCAGACCTGATGCCACTGGACTTTTTCTTGTGGGGATACCTTAAAGATAAAGTCTACACCAGAAAACCAACGACACTGGAAGAATTAAAGGCCACAATTGAGCAAGAATGCGCCACAACACTAAATGAGATGTTTGTTGAAGTTTATGAATCAATATCCCACCTTTACAGCAGTGTATTGATCAGAGTGGTAATAATTTTGAACATCTGCTGT
Source organism: Lycorma delicatula (assembly GCF_047948215.1). Taxonomy (NCBI): domain Eukaryota; kingdom Metazoa; phylum Arthropoda; class Insecta; order Hemiptera; family Fulgoridae; genus Lycorma; species Lycorma delicatula. The sequence goes on from NC_134457.1 coordinate 196,065,658, forward strand.
AGGAGGAAAAGTTATACATTTTTTGTCGATTCTTTTGCAATTTAAATATTAATTTTATGTGAATAAAACTGAAGTTATAATCACTCAAACTGTGTATACATTTTTTTGAGACACCCTTATAATGCAGTGTGTAAACTTTAATAAACACTTTAAAAAACCATCTAATACATAAATATTATGTAAAATGGTTCAGTAATGATTGTAAATGCTATTTGTCATACCCTTTACAGTACTATAAAAATGTAATTTTATCTTATTATCAAAGTAATTTTCTTGATATAAATTCAATTATTTCCTGTAATACTACAATTTCATCAACTATAATATATGAAAAATATATAATGAAAGCAAGCAAGATGTTTTGTTTATTTTAGTTTTACTATAATTCATTAAAGATATTTTTTATATATAAAATGATTATATATTGATATAAGAATAACAATAACCCAAAAATGAAAGAAAGAATTTTCTGGATGGTACGTTTACCATTTCAGTCACTGAAATAAAATGAGCAGTTCTGCTACTATTACAATCTGTGACATAATAAAACTGTTGTTATTGGCGGCATAATTTGAATATGACTTTAAATATAAGTTGGAAATACTCAACTTACATTTAGTTTTTATTATTTTAGTTAAGTGTCCATGAAGATGTGGTCTTCACAGAACTACTAAACACGGAGAAAAAAGTTGAATGAAAAAAATTAATTTTGTAAATAATTACATTCTGCTGCTAAGACAATTAGTTAAACTGTTTTTTAACATCGTACTGATACATAGTAGTATATTTTTCATTGTTGAAGTGTTAAACAAGTTTTTTATTATAATATTTGTTTCCTATTGGCATTATTATTAAATCTAATAACGATCTGCATTGATTGATTTTTAAAAATAAAATAGTTTAATATTTTAATTCATCCAATATATATCAGTCATGATTAATTAAAAATATGTGTTAATATTTTATAATGCAGTTATATTCAACATAATTATTTAAATTAAGCGTACAATAAAATAGTGTAAGCATTACATAGTGTGTAGGTTAACTTTTTATTGTATATGTTACAATTGTGAAAAAAAAAATATCAAGTGCAATGAAATCTAGTAATAATATAAAAAATACACAACTGAAACTCATACAGTAAAATCAAAATAAACCAAATTCACTTAACATTTATTTTAAACTTATATCATTTTCATTTACTCTTGCCTCTTCCTCAGTAATATTTAATCTGCTGTTTTCTATTGCAGTTTCAGTTAAAGCTGATACCAGAGGTTTTGAGTTACAAAGACAAGCATGAGGGCAGTCCAAAAAGTAATGAGGCAGCACCTGTAGTTTGAATAAGCATTATTCTGAATCTACAGTTACAAGTTCCTTTTCAAAACAGTCTCCCTCAGTGCAAAAAACTGATTCCATCATTTGATCCACTTTTCAAGTACAAAATTCAGACCATCTTTAGAAAGCATTTTGGATTTCACCTCTGTGGCTTTTACTAATTCTAGATTTATTTCAAATTTTCATCCTTTCAGATCCTTTTTCACCCGGGAACAAGCAGAAGTCACATTGATCTAGATCTGGACTGTATGGTAGGTAAGGAAGTGTTTAAATTTTTTTCATATTCAAAACTTCACAGACTACCTGAGCAACAAGGGAATGTGCATTATTGTGGTGCAACAGCAGTTCTTCAGCTTTTTTCCAGGATGTTTTTTCTGAAGCAAGTCAGCATGGTCTTCAGTACATTGATGTACCTAAGAACATTTATACATTTACAGAATATCTATAGGTACCTAACATCGGTAAATGAGTATTTATGATCAAAAAAGATGATCATGATTTTACTTGAGCTGCATGTAGCTTTCACTGTTTTTCAGAGGTAGTGAAGAAGTTAACTTCCAACGACAGCTTTGTTGTTTCCTCTCAGGGTCATAATAGAATATCCAAGATTTGTCAAAAATTACCACATTAGCAAAAAGTGCTTTCCTTCTTGTAGCAGGCCAACCATTCTTCACAGATATATATGTGGTACTCCATTTGGTAGGTGTTAAGATCTGTGGAATCCAACTATATGTAAATGTATTTCATATGCATCCGCTCATTCAGAATATTGGTGCGCTGCTTTTTGAAATGTGTAGCAGTTCCCCAACTGCTGTACACCAATTTGATGATCATCTCGAATTATAATGCTCGCTGTCTTCACCCTAAGGTCGTTAACTGACATGCAGGATGAGCTTCTCTTGCCCTTCTTCCATGCTATCTCGTCCGGCCAAAAATGCGGCATGCGAATGAAAACATGTACATGACACACACTTTTCATTAAATGCCTCTTTCAACATTTTGTATGTTTCAGAAGCTAATTTTTTTTTAAATGGACATAAAACTGAATCGCGTAATGTTGATTGATGTTTTTTACATGGTAGGTATTTACCCGAAACACTTAACGCAAACAATCATTGCCAGTCAATGACTAAAAATCATTGGATGTGGGTGAATGGTGGGTGGATAATGAGCAGAAGGTTGGTGGAAGGGAGCCCTGAACAAATTTAAAATAAATTTAATATTTTTTGTACTTGTTTATGAAGAAAATAAAAAGCTCCATAGTCAAACTCTTGAAATAGTTAATAATGTATACAATTTTATTTAGAAAGAATCTATAAAGTTAGGAAAATTAGATGACAAACATTGCGCATTTAAAAATGTGAAGAAAGAACTGCTGTGGGATTTCAAGATCACAAGTTCAGAAACTTTGAAAAGATAAGCAGGATCTTCTTAAACCTAAATCACAGTCGTGCTCATTCAACACTTTTTGATGTTTCCACTCACTCCAAATTACTCTGAGAAAAATTTGGATGAAGAAGACACTATTATTCACAACAGTTTGGATAATATGAAGATGTATTTGTGTGAGCTAAAAATTTAGTTGGTGGAGTATTTCCCAGAAGATAAAAATGATTTCTTGAAGAGATGGATACTGAATCCATTTAGTCAAAACGATTTTGCAGCTGCTAAGTTACCAGTTGAGATTCATGACCAGTTCATGTCTGCTGATAAAATATTACAACTACAATTCACATCTGAAGATTTAGATAGGTTTTGGCTTGCTTGTCGAAGTAATATGGAAATTTAGTCACAGAAGCATTGAAAGTAATAATCCTTTTTGCCACATCTTAAGTTTGTGAAAAGGGTGGTTTTTCGTCTATGATTACACTAAAATCTAAATATAGGAATTCTCTATTATCACTTGAAAACAATTTGCTTTTGTGTGTTTCTAACATAGATCCATATACAGAGAAACTCTTAAATGAAAAACAAATGCAACCACGTTATTAATTAATTTTTTTTTACACATGTACTTATTAATGTAAGTAAAATATTCATAATAAATTATTTTTTTCTCACAAAATGATTTCATTATTACATGTAAAGTTGTAGGGTAATTTTATGGACCCCCTTTCACACCACTGTGACCACCAGGTTGAGTAACACTGATCTAGACAGTGGTAGTGAAAGGGTCTGTTCCAATGATGACAGAGAAGATGGTGAACTTGCACAGGAATTGGATATATAATGCAAATTTCAAGTAAGCGTTAATAATAATAAAAACAATAATAGTACAGTCAACAATGAAAACAACTGTACAAAAAAGAATTGTGCAATAATATTTATACATCTGATTCAGTGTAATTATGGATGCAATATAATTCAAGCACTAGTTAAGATTTTTTTAGTTTAAAATTACACCTAAATTAAAATTCTTGTTTTTACAATTCTTGTTTTATTTATTGAATTATTAAAACTAATTATGTAATAATGAATTTAACTAATAAAACATGAAATCAGTAATAGATTAAACATGCATAAATAAAAAAATTACAACTATTATTACTGCTGTCCTATTAGATTGGTGTAGATGTTTTCAGATTCGACAGTAATGCAGTCTTGACCTTCTCTGACACAAGCTTTTATTTTCATTGTATGCACTATACTTGTATGTATACAGGACTGCCATTTTCCGCACTTTATATTTCTCTTGTGAAAATCAGTCTCATTACTTTTTGAACTACTCTCATAGTTAGAATGTGGTAAAATTTTTTTTTTGTATTTGAATTCTGTAAATTCATTCAATATAATGGAAATTTATGTTTGTATATTTCTTAGTGTTCAAAATAATTAGTATTTATTATCAAATTAATGATGTATCAACTAAAATATTTCTTGATAATGAATGAGTCTAAGAGAAAAGAAGTAGCGTTTTCACTCAGCCCACTGTAGCTGCCAGGGCTTTGCAAACAGTTGGGAGTTGTACGGATCAAACTAGTTTTCTAAGTGATAAATTATTTATAAATTAACAGCAATATTATTTAATAAGTAGTAAATTATGATAATTTTTTATTAATAAAAGTTACTTACTGAGAAATCATCATATATCTTTTGATCAACATGTGTTCCATTAAACTTCTCAAACTTTTTCATTATTCTCATTGCTTTGTCTATTTTTCCTTGTGATACCAACCACCTAGAAAAAAGTAAAAAATACTGTTGTAAAAGTCCATTTCTGACTGCAGAAAAAAATGCTAAAGTTATAGTAATTTAAAAAACCATACTTTACCAGAGTTTGCTGAAATTATTGTGTTTAATAATGGATGGTTTTTAAAAAACTTGGAATGACCACTAATATTTCGGTTAATTTGATTTTGCTGCCTGTTTTCTGTTCTTGTATTATAACTTATTACCAATAATTTTCAATATATATAAAATTCATATTTATTTGAAATATTTCTATCATTTTTCCTTAATGTATTACTATGTGTAACTTTATTTTCTCAGGATTATATCCTGAGAAACATGCATTTCTTTTTAATAATCTATCATTCATAAAAATTTATTTAAGATTATTATATTAAAAAGCTCAATGCGATATAATGAAGGACTGACAAATAATATACTTTATTTAAAAGTAAATATAAAATTTATTTTATTTTTTAAAATGGATATATAAAAAATAGATTTAATACAGATTTGATAAAAGTCTAACATAGAAAAAAAAAATGTAAAAGAAAAATTACAATTTTCAACTCATTAATCATTTTTACTTTCGTGTGTGGTATGAAGTACAAGACTATAATCACAAAAAATTTCGGTTTTCAGATTTCAACGGAAATATCCATTTTGACCATCAATGAATCCATTTTGACTAGTTTCGGTGTGACATCTGTGTAAGTTGCGAGATATGTATCTTTTGAGAACTCAAAAACAATTAGCCGTAGAATGTTGAAATTTTGGATTTACAACTGTTGTAAGATCTAGTTGTGCACCTTTTCTTTTGATTGCAATCGACTAGATCAAAAGTGTCCAAAAAAGCCCAAAATCCCAAAATTTTGGATTTTGGACTTTTTGTTAACTGCAGTAATAAGCCCTCATTGAGAACTTTTCAACAATATTTCATAAGTGGTACTTATTTTCATAGGTTCTAGAGTTATAGCCCAATAAAATTTTAATTAATGAAATATATGGATCTTACAAGGGGAAGGCAAATCAGTTCGAATCCGACTTCTTTCCTTATCTTTTTTTAATTTAAATATATTGATTTATTAATAATTATTAACCTCCGATTGTAAAAAAATTAAAATAAATAATAATTTTTGATAATAAAACAAAATATGAAAAAAATGTAATAAAAAATATATGTAATTTAATAGGCATACAAGGAAGTCATGTGGTGTCCACATCAGATTTTTTTGAATGAAACAAATAAGTTGGATTTTAATGTTTACTTTTTTTATTTTTATTCTGTTAGTTTTATGTGATTTCTTAATTTATATTTTATATAGTTTCATTTGATTTTATTATAAGGTGAAAATTTTGTTTTATTTTTCTTGTTCTTCATAAAAATATATCTATTTCAAATAATTTATAACTAAAACATTAATAAATAGTTAATGTTAATGTAGTTATTATTTAAATGTCAAATTAAACAATTTTATTAGCTTCAAATGTGAAATTAATAATTTACAAATTCATAAGAAACTGTTTATTGATGTTAATTTATTTACTAATGGTAATTTGATTATTGATGATAACTGTTCATTGATGCAAATTTATCTTATCAATAAAATTTTACATGCTATTTAACTTCTAAATCATAGTTGGTATTAAAGCTTTAATTGAAATTAGCTTCTTTAAATAAAGAAACTACTCTGACTTAGTTTTATAAAACAATGAATTTGTTAATACTTATAAGAACTTAGAAATTTTCTTCCAGAAGATCTTTTCAGAACTATATTGCAGATGTGTTGGACTACTGTAGTTAATTCCTGTTAAAGTGTAAAAGACTAATTTAGTATGTGATAAAAGTTTATTTGATTCGTTGTTAAGACTATTGCTGTCTGCCATAACACTGTGGAAAGAATTAGATTAAGATGTTTAGAAAGTATGTTGTATTAAATTTATTAGAATATAAAAGTTTAATTTTATTTCATCATGTTATAACATTAATCTCACGTTAGTTTCTTTTACTGAATTTTTATTTGGCTGAAATTAGTGTTTAGTTTCCATATTCTAAAAATAATTTTATAAGGAAAGTAAAATAAGCTTATTTTTTTCTAAAAATGATATATTTCTGTGTTCTAAATTTGATGATGGTACACAAAATATATCCAACTTTACTTAACTGCTATCTATTAAGCTGTCTGTATGGTTGCAGTAGTTATTGATGGTGTGAGATAAATCACTTCAGAAAATGGCAAAGTAATATTTAAGACTTATGAATTTACTAACGCTTCTTGGTTTCTTGGCAGCATGAGGTTGTTTTCGTTAATTTAAAGGAAGGAGTATCGGCAAAATCTAGCAAGGAAATGTAGGACGAATTTCAGGTAGGTTTGACAGAAGAGGTCGAGTATGAGAATTTGAAATATACATGAAATAGAGAAGGGACTAGTTGTTGCCAATGACTAAGAGTCAATTAAAATTATTTCTGACACTCTTGAGGATGGTAAAACCCAACAAGAAAGTTGCCCCTAAAAGGAAGAGACCCCCTAAGGTCATCTTGTGTGATACTGATTGGTGTCTATCTGAGGAGGAGTTAATGACTCTCATAAGGGAGCAGAATACTCAGATGGCTGAGGTGGCCTTCAAGGCTGATTGTCAACTGTTATTCAAAACGGGCAGGCATGAGGCAGAGCGTTACCATGGTGTCTTCAAGCTGCGTCTTGAACTATTTAAAGGCTTTGTATCAGAGGGCAGGTTTTTTATTGACTTTTCTTCATGTAAGATCAATGAGTATGTAGATGTTCAACGTTGTTTCAAGTGCTGCCAGTTTGGACACACAGCTTAACTGTGTAAACATCTGGTGGTAGTGTGGTCCCACTGTGGGGATGAAGGACACAAATGAGAGGAGTGTCGTAAGTAGTTGAAGGGCCTGACTTGTATTAACTGCAGATGCCTTCAGAAGGACCATAAGCACACTGTGAATAGTAAGGATTGTGCTTGTTATCAGAGGGCTGTCGCAATGTATTACAGTTCAATATATTAAATGGTTAAAATTGGGCAATTAAATGCACAGGGTGCTTACATTGTACAGATTGAACTTGGCGATGTCGCCATACATAAGGGGTGTTGCAGAATCTGTATGTTGTGTCCAATGAATTGCCAGGTTTTTCACGTTGGAAGAGATTTTATTTTGGTTTTGATAGCATGTCTGCTGTACTGTGCAGTAGGGAAATTGACTATGTCTTCATTTGACAGCTCTCTAATGATCATCATGTTGTTGTCCATATGGATGTTCAGAACTTGGATCTGTATGTAGCAAGTTCGTATTTTTGGTGGAACGAACATCGACCTTACCATTGGAAGGTTTATTCCTGCAAATGTTTGTAACTGGAAGGTGGCTGACGATAGCTCAAGCGATCATCAGTTGACTGTGTGAGATTGCTGGTGGATTGGGTGAACGCTACCGATGTAACGTTCCGGTTAAGCAGAGTCGTTTCCTGCACAGGCATGTGGACTGGAAAAAATTTGTTGATTTTCTTTCGGCCAGACTTCGTGTTTTTATATCTGAGTCTGGATGTTCTGGACTTGGAAGACTTGGCAGAAGGTTTGTCGGCGGCTTTTGTTGACGCCGCCGAGTGTTCAGTACTTGGTAATTCCGGTCGAGAGAGGCTCGCTCCATGGTGGAGCAGGGAATTGATTGTTATGAAACAAGGACGTCTGCTTGGCTCTCCCTGGTAGGCCAGACCGGAATCCATAAATGAAACCAAGTCAGGGGTATGAACTAAAGTAGAGTTCAATAAGGGAACTAGGAATAAATTTCATTGTTGCGAACAACATTTTAGTGGTATGTTATTTATTCACTTTGTCTCGAATATTATGAGACATTTATACGAAACTGATTCTATAAAGTGTAGAACTAGGCGCGGTTCGTGCTTCCGCGAACTCTGTTTGCTAGTTTAGAGGGCAACGATGTAGGACATTCAAGATGTCTTGGTAAGGTCTGCAGCGAAGGCAAAAGTTGAGTTTAAAGTCACCAATGTAAATGTCTACCGAGGTATTTACAACGGTGGCATCCCAACGAGCCCTGGATTATTATTACTATGAGATGCAAAAAGTTAGAGGACGAAAGACGACTCCCATTAAAGCCCATTAGAGCTAGGAACGGGGGGGGGAGGTGTAGCAACCGGGAGCATCTCAGTGTAAGGATGATCCAGAACGGCGGGTGGTCCTTGTTGGCGAGATCATGGATCTTGATATTTTCACAAAGTTCGGATAGCGAAGAGGGATTCCAGACTTTCCTTTGTGCATGAGCAAGGGAACAAGGATCCCTGGGGGTTGGGTATAGGGTCTTGAGACACAAACGACGAAAGGACGTTCTTCTGTCCGCTCTCTCGACCCAGCTCGGTGTGATTCAGACATGTCTGAAATTTTGCACAGACTACTTGATGATTTGCTGCCTGATGATAATGAAGTAGGTGAGACCGCATACCATCAGTGGGTGAGGCGTGAGGTTTCTCAGTTTCGTGGGCGTGCAGTCTCCTTGGAGATTACAGAGGCCGAGGTGCGTCAAGATATCTGTAGTCTAGGTAGAGTTAAGGCTCCTGGCTGGCTTTTATTGAGATAACAGCGGAGCTCCTTGTTCGCTCAGTAGGGGTAAGTGTGAGAATTATCACACGGGTTTTAAATAAATTCTTGTTTGGAGGGTACTTATCGTTGTGTTTGAAGAAGGGGGTTGTGAAATTATTGTTTAAAGGTGGCGACAATGACCCCGCCACTTTGGCGGGATCATATGTTCGGTCAGTTCGTCATATAGGCCCTTGATGTTACTGCCTGTTACTGTTATTGGTAAGGTCATTGAAAAGGTTCTGTACATTCACATAAATGAGAGGTTGATCTCGTGCGGTTTACTAATAGATGATCAGTACGGGTTTCGTTCCGGAAAGGGTACTGAGGACGCCATACTTGGTGTGATATTTGTGGTAACCACACCAGTGTGGTAGCTAGTCGGGAGGAATATATCCTGGGAATTTTCCTGGACATTTCTGGGGCATTTAATAACCTACGGTGGCTTCTGCTGTATACCAGTTAGAGAAGAGAGATTGTACTGTGAGTGAGTTGCAGGTTATGTAAAGTTACTTCAGTCATCGTGATGTGCTGCTCCGCGAGGGCAGCCATGAAGGGGAAAATACTATCCAACGGTTATCTGCAGGGCAGTGTGTTGGGTTCCTTATTGTGGGTGGTGGAGTTTGATTCACATCTGCGGCTGAGGTTGCCCAGCGGATGTTGCATCATGGCTTATGCTGATGATGGGCTCCTGCTAGTAGAAGAAGGTTCGCAGAGGGGGTTTGAATTCCGAGTCATTCAAGCATGCAGGATACTCGAGCTACTATGTAGAAACTAGAGCTGGGGTCGTCAAAATAAGATGACATTTAGCCCGGAGAAGACCACGATGATGTTCCTCAAAGGCCGTTTGGTTCTGAGACGGTGAGTCCGTGTATCGATGTCAGGCTAACGTATTAGATATGTTCAAGTTCAAAAGTATCTCGGGGTGTTTCTTGATGAGAAATTGCAGTTTAAGAAACACCTTCAATACGTCGCGGGGAATGCCTGTAATGTCTTCTTCGGAATTCGGCATGTGGTCAATCCTGATTGGGGTCTTAATTTTAAAACTATGGGTATCTTGTATAAGGGCGTCTGAGAGGCAATTATACTGTATGCAGCGCCTGTTTGGGCGGATAGACTAAAATTTAAAAGCTATTTTGTTACGAGCTGAACGCCTTATATTGCTAACGGTAACGAGTGTTACTGTACAATTTCCCGGGAGGCGATCTTGGTGATCGCAGGCGAGAAACCGATAGACTTGATCGCGTCTGAGAGGCATGTTTATGTTTCTAGAAGTCAGGTGAATTGACTTCGGAGAAAAAAAGGAGATGGAAAAGCAAGGTGTCGCCCTATGGCAGGACAGATGGGATGAGACACAGTGTGGGCGTTATATGTATAATCTTTTCCCTAATGTTGTTGATTTGTGGGACTCTCTTGGGTACATCCGATTAAGTATGTTTCATTCTGGGCATCGCGCTTTTCGAGACAGGCTACAGAAATTCGGCCTGGTATGCGTCTGCAATGCGAATTATTGTATATGTTTATCATGTGATATATGAATGTGCTAGTATGACTTAATGCGCATGGGGACCATCTGTCGGCTTGATGTTATAGGGTCGACACTTGATAACTGTGTTAACTGGAAAAGCTGGGCCGAATGGTTGATTGTAGAAAGTTTTATTACACATTTGGCAAAAGAAAGTATCGCTGAAGGGGTGTGATGTTCCGCTTGGACTTTCCTTCTTTGTGTTTATACTTGGTTTTATTGTTATTTTGCTTTATGGTTTGTTAAACTGTTGCTGTTTTTGTTTCTACTTGATTATAGATTTGTTTGATTATGTTATGTTGATTATGTTACGTTATTTTAATTTTAATGTGTTAGTATTTTTGTGTTGCGCTTTATGATTTGTTGTGTGTCGTACTCATTTTTCTCTTTTTTGGGTAGGTAGTTTCTTCATTCTTAGAAAGTTATTCAGTCTTGTTTGAGACTTGGCTAGATGTGTTTTGTTTGGAGTTTATGTTAGTTAGTAGGATACTGATGGGAATGTTGCTTGTGGCATTTGGTGGCATCCCCTATGGGAGGATATCTTCCTCTACGAGGTCAGGATAGTCTCTTGGCTGTGATCATATGTAGTTATAAAACTACTTCGCATGATATTTACTGATTTAATTTCATATTAAATTACATCTTTTTAAAAAAAAAAAAATCCCTCTGAAACTGTAGTAAACAGATACAACATTGTGAGATAATTCCAAATAAAATTTGTTTAAATCTTCCAATTAGCAGGTGTCAATAAAAATACTATTTTATAAGAAGTATTAATGCCAAGTTTTAAAACCATGACTGGTTTGTTTTTATCTTAATTTGGGAACATGAAACAAAAATTCATTGACTTAAAAATTATTCTTAAAATTGCTTAGTACTATGTTCAATTATTTGACTGATCTCTAGTATGAATAGAAGAGGGAGATATCATCACAGAAATACGGTAGTTTTAAAATAGCAGTCTGATATGTGATGAATTTCTTTATCAATAATAAAAATGCTGAATTACAAATTTTTTGGTGAGGCTACTGTATAACTTACAAGGAATGAGGTAACTTTGGTGAAAGGCAATTCCGACGAAAAATTTCAATTGTAATGAATATCTTAAATAAGGCATATTTCAAATTTTATCAAAGTCCCTAATTGTAAATAATTAATAAAATTTCAGTAAATTAATAAAACTTATTTTAAATCTTACCTAGCACTCTCTGGAATGAAAATAGGTGCAAATAATGCAAGAATCAGAGGAGCAGAAGTAACAATACATAATTTTCCCCAGTCAGCTAACCAATATGCAATCCAAGGAAGAATACTTGCGGCAGCTGTAAAGAATATGGCTATACTCATGTTAGCTACAAATGTACGCCATTTTGGTCCAACGTATTCCAAAACTAAAAAAAACAGAATAAAATTAAGTTATGTTAATTTAAAATATAAATGTATGCTTAGAAAAAATTACCTATTAAAATCTATTAAAATAATTTTTTAATTTCCAGATATAACTTGGATTTGATAGTTATGTATTATTATGTTTTACTTAGAGATGATTGAGATCTGAACAAAAATGTAAAACAAGTCAGAGATTTAATATTTCATACTCAAAATATAACTTTGACAAATAAATAAGTATGAAAAAATATATTCACAGGATATTTTCTTGAATGAAGGTCCTTAGGTGATCTACTACAACACATTATACAATTTATTTTATTTTGCAAATGGATTAAAGTAGTTGATCATAAAAATTTCCAATATTTCCTCAGATAAGTTTTTTAAATATTTTGTCATACACACTCCCTTGAAGTGCCACTTCAAATTTATATCCATTTTCCATGAAGTTGTATTGCTCCTTTAGGTGAAGTTGTTACAATGTCACTTTCTATTGTTCTTTATTTTTAAGAAAGCCTTTCTCTGCATCTATTTTCCTTATTTATTCTGCTCTATAAATAATTATAAAAATATATACAATTTTTAAAATTGGTTAAATGATCCAATTTTTAATTTTGTTTTCAATATCTACTCTTCATAGAATTATTTAACAAGAGTTATAAGTGGTTTTTAGAATTTAGTTATTGTTGGTAGTATGTAGAATATATAATCATGTATATATATATTTGTCACTTGGCAGGTGATAGCTACAATTTGTTAAAGATAAAATTTTACAGGAGAAAAACACAATAATTTTAATACATTAAAATATAAATTCTTGAAGTGTAGTTTTATGGAACTGTAAACATTTTTACACATTTTAAATTGTGTTTGGTTATTATGAACTTCTTAAAATAAGTTAATCCATTAATTAATTTTTTTTTTGTCGCAGGAGGTTTTTCTCCTATCCTAAATTGTATGTTGGAGATATTACTGAGTATTTATTAAGATACTGTGATTAATATATCTAAATAATTATTTTTAATTTATTTAAGATACAGCAGAAGCATACAATAAATATTCAAAAACGTTTAAAAAAAAATAAAAATTAAGAAAAAAATTATTTAAAAGATGGAAATCAAACCATTATTAAAAAAAAAAAAAAATACTGTTACTGCTCAACAATAATCAAACATTATTAAAATTAATAATTGACTTATACCATAAATTTTTCATCTTCTTATGTATTTCATTATACTCCCAACTAAGAGTACCATAAAAGGAATGGTGATTCTTTTTTTAGTTAGTGAAGACCTTGTACTTAGATTCACTGGTATCTGATTGACTCAAATGTAATCTTTTAATGAAAGTTTACTTTTGTTAAAAAAAGTTGTGAACTGATTATAATGACCATGTAGTATTTTTTTATCTTGACAAGAAATAAATTTTAAGTTAGATCTCATTTAAAAATAAATTATTCAGGTAAAACTGTGAAGCTCTTTCACTTGTGGCTAAAATATAGCTCATTAGTAGTTTCTCAGTTAGGATACATTTTATAGAAAATTTTACAAGGATTGTATTTAAAATAGATAAAATTACTATAGATATGAATCTTGTTTAAAAAATTAAAGAAATCTTGACTATCAGCTGTTACCCTTTCTTTATGATATAAGTTTTACTTTCCTGGCTCATAGATCAGATTTGTACTACAAGAAGTAAAGTATGATACTCAGTCAATAAATGGGGTATGGTTGTTTTGGAGTTTTTGCATTTCATGATCCAGGGACCCCAAAAAACAAAAACCGGGGGTAATGTTTCTAAATATGTATGAATATGTATGTGTATGTATAAGCGTGCTTGAACTTTTGACTGTTATTACGCATATTAAGCGTAATAACTTTTGACTGGTATGATCAAACCGATTTTGAACAGTAACTCGTGTATTTGGGACAATTTGTTGGTAAAATTTTAGGGTCAATGTCTCCAGGGGGTGGGGTAGAGAGTATGTGGGAGTAAATTTTTTCAAATTTTGAGAACATACCCCACTTTATATTAAGTTCAACAGTACATGCAAACATGTTTCTTACCAATCAAAAAAAAAACTTGGCCCCAAAATTCCCCTTTCTTCAAAAATCGAAAAAGTTATCTTTTTATTTATTATATATTTTTTAACTAAATTTTGTCTTGTTGATGTCTTCTTAGGCATAGTAGTAGAGCAAGTGATCCAAAAAAATACTTTGGGGCAATATTGGAGGTGGGGGGGAAGGCGATCAAAATTTAAAAATAGTAATTTTTTTTAATTAAAAAAAACTTTTTTGGTTTATTTAACTTTTAAATTTAAATAAAAGTTATAATTTAAACTCTTAATAATAATATTACAAAAAAAATTCAGCAGAATTCATCTTTCTACTCCAAAAAAAGAAATCTTAGGTAACTTTTTATTGGTTGCACATTTTTCAATGCAGGTATTTTTTAATGGAGTTTCTCTCATTTGACATAGTAAGAGTAGAAAAAAAAATTCTTGGAAAATGATTTGGTGGCGGAGGAGCAGGAAAAAAATAATGATTTTTAGAAAAAGGCATTTAACAATTAACGAATTTTAAAACGTTCTTTAAAATTTCATAATAAATAACCCCCACCTTAAAAAAAAAAAAATTAGGTAACTTTTTTCATATAACGTTATTTTTTCACCATATAATAATAAATAACCAATACCAGAAACGTATTACAACTTTTTTAATATTTCGGTGTATTTTATTTTTTAAATTTTGTACACTTGACAAAAGTAAATTCAGTGTTAATTTATTAATCAATAAATGTACAATTTTTGTTGTTGTTGTAAAAACAATATTTATTGCCCTTTTGTATCCTTTTATTGCAACCTTTGGGGTGATATGACAGTGAGGCAGCTACACGTCATAGCATATTCTAAATGTGAAAAACTAGTACTTTTTTCTTTTTCCTGTTCAGCCTTTGGTAATTACCTTTCAGATAATACTTTAGAGGATGATATGTACGAGTGTAAATGAAGTGGAACCTTGTACAGTCTCAGTTCGACCACTTCTGATATGTCTGGTTAATTGAAACTCAACCACCGGTATCCACGATCTTGTATTCAAATCCGTGTTAAAATAACTGAATTTACTAGGACTTGAACGCTGGAACTCTCGACTTCCAAATCAGCTGATTTGGGAAGACGCGTTCACCACTGAACCAACTCGGTGGGTTACGGGGGGGGGGGGGGAAATTGTATTGTCTGTACGCATACGCGCTTAAATGTGTTGCAGTATTATTGCCTACCTCATGCATTTGGTAGTGTTGATAATAAATGTTTTAAAATCTATGTGAATAATTTAGAAGGGAGAATGAATAATAGGTGCCTTGACATTTCATGGTCGGTGGATTTCTTGTGGAGGTTTTTTTTATATTTTTACGAGCAAAATATTATTGTGTTAACAAAACATCAGTGAAAACATCATTGTAATATGTGCAGTCGAATGTCGTGATTGAGGTCATTCGATCGTGTGAGCTGTGAAAATTATCTTTAACTTTCATTTTCAGTTATTTTATTATTAAAGTATCTTTAATACTTAAACATTCTTTATTTTATTTCTGGACAATTTTTTTTTGTGTTCGTTAATAACATGTGCGTATTATTTAAAAAATTTATTACTCTGTCAATGTTAAAAATGTAATTATATAATGATTTTGTTTTATTTTTTTATTGCAAAATTTATTTTAGAATTTTATGGAATAAATTACAGTAATGTTATTGAAGTGTTATGTAGCAATGTTTATGTTACGTTAATGTAATGTTATGTGCCGGGTTCGAATCCCGGTCAGGTATGGCATTTTCACACACGCTACAAATAATTTATCTCATCCTCTGAAGCAATACCTAACAGTGGCCCCGGAGGTTAAACAGGAAATAAAACAAAAATAAGTAATGTTACGTAGTAATGTTTTGAATAATGTTACTGAATGATCTAAACCATTAAACAATCTGTAATCTCCCTTACCTTTTACTTCATTAAAACTTTATCTATAAGTTTCATCCACTGTGACCATTTATCCGATAATTTTTTTAAAAATATTATGGTTTATATATATTATTTAGATTTATTTTTTTAATGTGTTTAGAGATTATTTAAAGAAAAAAATTGTTATTTCATTACTTTTTAAAAATGCAAAAAATATATTAATAAAGCAGTGAATAAAATAAAATAAATAATAATAATAAAATAAATAATATGAATTTAATAAAACCGGTTCACTCATTTTTTAAATTATTTTATTACTACTTCAAATTAACGGTGTATGGAAGGTAATTATCGATGAATGAAATATTTTATTAATTGAAATTATTAATAAAATTAATTAAAAAAATCATTCAATGAGTTTCACTTTTCTACTCGCGCGCTGTTTGTAATGATCATACTTTAAAAATTACTATAAAGATATTCTAATTATTCGATTAAATTATTGTACCTGGAAATCATTTAAACCCAAAGCATACATTAAAATTATCTAAATCATAATTAAAAATAATTTCCATTGAATTATTCCATACCACTTCAACTGAAGTGAAAAAAACAACTTCTTATTTGATAATAATGGAACCTATCAAAATCGTAAGTACAACTAAGTTGAACAGTAATAGTAATTTAGAGAGATTTGGACAATTATCATCCTGAAAGCTGATTGACACTTCATCAGCGATTACATGAGAAATGTATACGATTCTCTATATTTTACGTCAGGAGTTACATTTACCAATTTTTTTTTCTCTAATTTAATTTATTAAAAAATTAAGGCCGTTAAAGTTGATAAAATATAAGCCAGAAATATTCTTTATAAATTAATTTAATAGCATTAGATATTTTATTGGCTTGCTTGCTCGTGCGTCATATTCTCGCGAATCTCATGCATTACAAAAATAATAAAAAATATTACATAATAAAATGTATTTGTATTTATTAGAAAATAAAATGTACAATATTTAAAAAAAATTGTACAATAGTTTAAAATCTAATTTTTACATATGATTGACACAATTTAAAAGATATAAAAAACAGGTTTATTCATTCAATAAAACACCTGTTACGGTGTTCTTGATTCATACTAAGATAGTATTATAAAATAAATATCAGTTCTGAAAAATTATTAAATATTTATTATTAAACGGGTTTTATTTTTATATGTATGCACATAATGTAAAAATATTAAGGTCAGTCGATAAATCAGGAAGTTTATGCAAAATAAAACTAAGAAATACTAAAAATTCCGAGAAAGTCATTCTTGCTTCATTAAATAAAAAAAATTAAATTTTGCAAGTAAGCGTAAAAAATGAATTAATAAATTACAATCTAAATTTTCTGATATTATATTATTATACGCTTATTGTTGTTATTTTTGAATAAGTTTTTCATTTGGGTATTTTAACGAGTTAGCTAATTTTAATAAAAATAAATTTGATCATCATTATTTTTATAATTTTATATATCGATTCTGGGAGGAAATATTAAAAAATGATTATAATTTACATTAATTTAACCCGTAAAATTATGATGAAACAAACCTGAGTATAAAATTTTCAGAATTTTCTTTGTTCTTTGATGTGCAAAACGAATCAATTATATTTTATTACAGTATTCAACGACAAAATGCAGGTGCCGTTGAAACTTTGAGCGAATGCATTTATTTAAAGAAATATTATTACTTACAACATATATTTGTGTGTATGCACGCGCGCGTGTGTGTACTTAAAATTAAAATGAATAGGAAATTAAAAATTAAAATCACTGTATACATATATTTTTGGTATATATATATATATATACACACACACACACACACACACACACACACACAGTGATTTTAATTTTATATATATATACTTATATGTACAATTATATACCGACATGTATATCATTCAGATATCTGTATATACATATATATATATATACTCATACAAAGTGATTCATGAAGAATGTAACAAACTTTCAGGACACGTTTTAGAGGTGAAAATAAAGAAGAAAATTCACGTAAACATAGGTTCGAGTACGATTCGTTAATGAATATCGGCTGGCGAAAGATTTCGCCCTGATTTCTGAGGCTTCGGTACAATTAAGCCGACTGTAATTCTTGGGACCCAATTTAAGGGGTAAATGAAATCTGACCTGAAAAATTGAACAAAAAAATAGGTCCCATTAACTGTAGTTTAAGTAGTTTTCGAGAACTCTGGGGTAAATAACAAAAGATTGGGGAAAAACACACTATTTTAAGTTTGGTGTAAAAATAAACCTTGTTAAATGGGTAAAAGTTTTAAATAAAATTTTTAGAGAACTTGATTCTGAATAAAGTGGTATGAATAAAGTATATAAGTAATATTCTTATAAAATAATTATCAATCGATCTCTCTGGCGGAGTGGTAGCGTCTCAGCCTTACATTTTGGTAGTCCCGGGTTCAAATCCCGGTTAGACTTGGAAATTATAATAGATTGAAATAAATAAATTGCAATAAGATTATAATAAGATTGTAATAAATTATAATTAATTGAAAATTATAATAGAACCGTTTTAGAAGAACTTAGTAAAACAGAATAAACTCGTAGGAGACAGCAAGCATTGGCGCGGCCTGCAAGGGAATAAGGCGTCGGAGGGTGCCGGGTTGGACAGGTCTGCGGCTGAGTGCCTTGGTGGCCCTCTCGAGCATGAGGGGGATCGCTTTGGTGCGGTGAGGCCGTGGACACCCGGTGCCTGAGGGCGTTACTCACGCTTTTAATGATTATGGCTGATGATTATGGTCGTGTGGATAAGTGATAAGTTTGTAAGTAGTTGAGTTGTGTGTGTGTGTGTGTGTGTGTGTGTGTGTGTTTGTGTTAGATGGTGGGTGTGTATTTTGTCTACTCTGGATGATTGTGGAAATTTAATTAACTTTTTAGTGTACTTTGGTGGATAAGTTATGTCTTGTGGCCATGTTTTTTTGATTGTTGTGCGCTTGTCTTGTGTTGGCTTGATTGTATGAATGCATAAATGTGTGCGGTACGTCTTAGTATCTGTTAGGTGTTCTATCTTTTCTGAATTTTTTTCTCTTTAGGTATTTGTGGTGTGCAGTGTGCGCGTGTAGTGGTCTGGTATGGATGATGTTTGCTTGTGGAGACCGAATGTGTGTGTTGGCGCTTACTCACTCCTGAAGTAATGCTTTATTAGCGGTTTCCCAGGAGGTGGGGTCGCCATGAGTGGAGGTTTAGTCGGTAGTGCGCAGGAATACATACGCATTTTCTGTAACAGCTTGAGGAACCTGTTAGCGAATCCGACACTGCTTTGAAAATGAGGTTCCTCCACCTCAAAAAAATAAATAGACTTGGCATTTTACATTCTCTACTAATTTCCATCTTTACGTTCCCACGTACAAGCTTCTTTATAAATGTGTTATAATCTGGTTTTGTTTTTTAGCTGAAAAATTATTTTGTATTTGACTAGACCAATTAAATGTTTTTTAATTTTTCATAATTAATAATTAGAAGTAAACAGGAAATGAAAAGTATTTTTTAATTCTTTCTTTTTTCCTTTATTGATAACGGTCTAAATTCGTAAATATTCTTTTAAAAATCATGTCAAGGATTGTTTGTATTTTTACTTTAAAACAGGCAAAATACTATGGGAAGAAAAAAATATCCGTAACATTTCTTGGTAGATAATTTTGTAAAAATAGATTAAGTGTCTGATTACAATTAAATTTTATAGGGATTAGAAATCTTAACGTATAGATATTTCAGTACTGATTTGGTTTGAAAATTAGGACGGCTGAGAGATATAAAGTTTGGTATTGCTAAGTAGATCCATCCGCATTCATCCTCTGAAGTAATACCTTACGGTGGTTCCGGATGCTAAACAGAAAAAAGAAAAGAAGTAGATGTATTTAATATTGGTACAAGCCGATTTGTGATGTGGAAAGAATTTTTCCGCGAAAGTAAAAGAAAAAGAAGACTAATTTTGTGTACATCTTGTCACGATGGGGGATTTCCTTTAGTTCCAACTGCTGAAAAACTAGCCGAAAAAGTACTCATTCACAAAAATCGAGAATAACTTTCTTAAGTTTCTTATTTAAAAAAATTATTATTAAGTTATAATAAAATCGTCAAATTAACTGTTTCGGTCTGAACTATTTGCGAAAATTAAATGAGGACATCCACCTAACTCTAAAAAGTTCATTATAAAATCTGCCTGACAGGAAACAAACATATTTCCCTCTTTTCTCTTTATTTTTATATGAGATTTACGAAAATAAGTAATAATAAACATTTTATTTTATTGGTCTATATTATTATTATTAGTCTGCAATAATAACAATGGTATGCCTGAGAAAATTAAACAAATTTATTATCAGTGGTTCATGCTTGCGGAAAGTTTTTCGTTATGAAAAAACTTTTATAAAGAAATATTTTTATTATTGTGTCATTATTGTGTACCTGCGCTAGAAAACCTTTACAGGATGATAAAATAATATAACGCTAAATCGTCTGGTAGATTAAAAAGAGATAGCGATTTAACGACCTCCTTTTAGTCATTAATATCTGCCTAAGAAAAAAGAGAGAAAGAAGAAATGGAAAAACATTAGAAGATAAAAAAAGAAAATAAACCAAAAAAAAATTAAGTCCTTTAGGAGAACTAAATAAAAATTCCTTATTTAATTACTTTCAATAAAAAATAAATAAAAAAAATGAGAGTAAACTAAAAATAATCAGTTCTTTTATATATATAAAAAAATAACAATGAATTAAAAAACAATTACAATGGAAAGTCAAGGTAGTTCTGTGATAGAGTCAAGGTTTTATAAACAAAAGCTAACAGGTTCGAATCCGGCTCGATTAGAGAAGTTGAAATATTACCTAATTGATGGGCTTCAACAAATTGTCTGCTTTTGTTAAGTTTTGCGATATAAATATTGCTATTTTTATTTTCAAAGTATTATATTTTAATTACGATTAAAAATTGAAAAAGTTTAGTTTATGAAATCCATCTTTCTGTTTTCTATTTTTAGTCGCTCTTTCCAAATTTGAACACAAATACAATATATTCTAAATTATTTACTTTAATATTATATAATTGCACTCAAGATTTTAATGATTTATAACATTGATTTTCAAACTTTCTCGCCCAATATTCAAAAGAGAATCAAAAGTTTTCTAGTGCCACCCAAAATTTTTAAACAAATATTAATAATTAAAAATAATAATTGAAATTCCTGTTTTTAAGATGTGCTGTTAAAAAAATTATTGTTTTTAAACATGGCATATCCTATTTCTGAGTTGAAACTTACATTTTAAATGAGAGCAGTTAAAACGCATATTTAATCATACTTGGAAGTATTTTTATTAAAATTGCTTTTAAAATAATTACAATTGTATCTATATAGTTATATAACAACTTTAGCAATAGCAAATTCAATATATGCTATGACTGTCTTTTTTTATTTCTTCTCACTGATATTTTTTTAATTTTTAATTTTTTGAAATCTAAAGTATACTGTCAAAAAGTAGGCTCAAAGGACCTACTACGAAGGAAATTAATATTTAAGGGATAAATACCGCGGTAAAACGTAATAATACATGTCAAGAAGATGTAGAGAGAATGCGAGAAGAAAGGATTACCAAAATTTTACTCGCCAAAAGTAAAACGAAACCGAACAAACCAAAAGGAAAGGGCGATATCGAGAGACCTCGATATCATTATCAATACAATTCGTACAAGCTAATCTTTGTTTGGCGATGGTGGTGGTTAAATAATTGCCAAGTAAATTTGTTTAAAAAAATTGATGGTTTAAAGTTTTAATTTATATGAATAATTCTTTATTCAAATAGATCGAAAACATCTGTACGCCTTACCGTGGAATCGGATAAGAACTGCAATGAATAAAGAGTACATAGAATAATTGAATCTGATGTCCCGTAGAGGATAATAACAGGCAAACAAAGCGTAAAACGCTCAGAAAAAATACACATGGTGAGAAATGTTTTTCACATTGGATTTATAAAAAAAATTATAATTACGAGATAAATATTAAACAATTACATCTAGAATTAATTTAGAACACCTATGGGACTTCGCTCAGCCCAGATTATACACGGCGAAACTTGCCGGTGCATGAGGCTTTATGAAACTTGAGCCATCGTATTGAGCAATCTTTAATTTCTC
Source organism: Lycorma delicatula (assembly GCF_047948215.1). Classification (NCBI taxonomy): domain Eukaryota; kingdom Metazoa; phylum Arthropoda; class Insecta; order Hemiptera; family Fulgoridae; genus Lycorma; species Lycorma delicatula. Next base: position 196,087,859 of record NC_134457.1, read on the forward strand.
TTATACGTTCTTCTCCCAAACATACTGATGATGACATTTCATCGTTAGTAATTTTTAAAATAATCATCATGTTTATTTATCACCAATTCGTGTAAATTTTTCTAATTTGTAAATATTTTATTAAGGCTACTTTCTTTACTCCATATACTTATTATAAATTTTATCTCTTCTTTATTAACAAAATAAAATATTAGTTAATTATTTTGAACCTAAAGAAGTTTAGGCGACACAATAGAACCATAGCCGTTTCTACACGGTGTCAACATGTTTGTTTTGTTTATGCGACACTGCGTAACAAAGAATATGATATCTCTCATTTAAGTATGCTTCGTAGCAATAATAGTTTTAAGTAAATGGTTCACTTAACATAACTGATGAGACCATTGTTTTCAAATTATTTTCCTATAAAGACAATAATAATTATTCTGAACTTCCATTTAGCCGGTTTTCTTTGCATCCAATGAATGGGTAGGTACCGTTTAATTTTTTTATTATTCGATTTTTATGTTTTAGCATAGTTTAAAAAATACTCTTGAACTTATCTTTATCACTGATAGAAAAAAAAAATTAATTAAATTAAATGTTTCTCTAAGTGTGATACCATTTCTTGAATTGATTTTTGCGTACATTACAGATCTGTAAATACAATTTTTCTATCACCCTTAGTTTTAAATATATTACGCTTCAAAAAAAAAAAAGAAAAGTTATAATTTCCATATTAGGCTCAAGCAAATAAGTTAAATATGAACAATGTATATAACCTTCATTTAAGTTACCTGTAACTCAGTTAACATATTAACTTATGATAAATACGAAAGATCTATGTCTGACTTTTCCTAATCGATCAGAATTTTTTTAATTGCGACTTAATTTAAAGAACTTTTAAGTTAATTTTTCCTGTCGACCAATAGTGAATATCTAACAAATAAACCTTATTAATTATAGAATTTCCATCTTTATATTTATAAAACGCTGAAGATTTTCGTAAATTTTTTAAAAATTTATGTATTTATTATATAATTAAATACAATATAGGAGCTTAAAATGCTAACTCTATACGTTGAAAAATGAAAAAAAAATCCTTTAATTAAAATTAAAAAATTAAAAAAAAATGTTAGGTGATATATAGATTGTGAGTTCATATTCGTTTTCAGCATCAGAAAACAGATTAAAATCATGTATCGCATGTTAAGAAACAAAAATTATGTTTATCAGTGTTATTAACGGGTAATATTTAACGATTAAAATAACGTATTTAAAAAGAAACATGAAACTGGGACATGTCTTTTTTACTATTTAGCTTGTTAGAGAACATTCATCATTTAGCATGTAACAATTCTTTTATTCATAAACTTGTTTGTAGATAGGATTAAGGGATCAAGGTTGCCAACAACTAATCTGTTAAATGTATGTTGTACTATTCGCGGAATGTTATATTTGCTGGAAGGTTTAATATGAAATATTTAGGTCTCAATCGAATTTTATGTTTGTACATAAAATTTTAACACGATAAAATTTAAATAAAGGAAAATTACTAAACCGATGAATAAAGCAGTACATTTAATTATTTTATGGAATGAGTATAATAAAACTTTATAAAAAATTATCTAATTTTTGTTAAAAAAAACAAAAAAAAAACAGCAATACATTCTTACCAAGGATATACATCATAGTAAAACAGTTGTCGAAGGCCAATCCAACTAAGAAACGGCAAACAAGAAACTGCCAAAACGTCGAACAGAATGCTGTACATATTCCGGCCACAAGTCCTGCCATATTTGAACCGACTAAAGCCGGTATTCGTCCAAATCTATCGGCCATCCATCCGAATAGCAGTCCACCCAAAATCGCTCCGCAGAAAAATACAGATTGCGCTACTGTCGGTAACGAATCGTTTTCACAAACCCAGTCCAGCTGTAAAAAGAACAGAAGAAATTTCAGAGGATGTTCGGTAACATAAATAAATAAAAACAAAAAAGAAAATATTTTTTATTAAAAAACAAAACCTGAGGTTATGTTAAATGAAAGATATAAGGTGGATGAAAATTTAATAATAATTGGAGATTGGAATGCAAGCATTGGAAAAGGCAAGGAAGGAAATATAGTGGGTGAATACGGGCTGGGCAAAATTAATGAAAGAGGGGACCGACTTATAGAGTTTTGCACGAAGTATAATTTAGTAATTGCCAACACCCAATTTAAAAATCATAATAGAAGAGTATACACTTGGAAAAATCCAGGCGATACTGCAAGGTATCAGATAGATTATATCATGGTTAAGCAAAGATTTAGAAATCAACTCGTTGACTGTAAAACTTACCCTGGAGCAGACATTGATAGCGACCATAATTTGGTGATAATGAAATGTAGATTGGGGTTAAAAAACCTGAAGAAAAGGTGACAGATGAATCGGTGGAATTTAGAGAAACTTGGAGGTAAAGAAGATTTTTGAGGAGGACATCGCAAGAGGTCTGAGTAAAAAAGATAAGATAGAAAATGTAGAAGAAGAATGGGAGAATGTTAAAAAGGAAATTCTTAAATCAGCAGAAGCAAACTTAGGCGGAATAAAGAGAACTGGTAGAAAACCTTGGGTTTCAGACGATATATTGCAGCTGATGGATGAACGTAGAAGATATAAGAATGCTAGTGATGAAGAAAGTAAAAGGAACTATCGGCAATTAAGAAATGCTATAAACAGGAAGTGCAAACTGGCGAAAGAAGAGTGGATTAAAGAAAAGTGTTCAGAAGTGGAAAGAGAAATGAACATTGGTAAAATAAACGGAGCATACAGGAAAGTTAAGGAAAATTTTGGGGTACATAAATTAAAATCTAATAATGTGTTAAACAAAGATGGTACACCAATATATAATACGAAAGGTAAAGTCGATAGATGGGTGGAATATATTGAAGAGTTATACGGAGGAAATGAATTAGAAAATGGTGTTATAGAGGAAGAAGAGGAAGTTGAGGAGGATGAAATGGGAGAAACAATACTGAGATCTGAATTTAAGAGAGCATTAAAAGATTTAAATGGCAGAAAGGCTCCTGGAATAGACGGAATACCTGTAGAATTACTGCGCAGTGCAGGTGAGGAAGCGATTGATGGATTATACAAACTGGTGTGTAATATTTATGAAAAAGGGAAAGTTCCGTCAGACTTCAAAAAAAGTGTTATAGTCATAATACCAAAGAAAGCAGGGGCAGATAAATGTGAAGAATACAGAACAATTAGTTTAACTAGTCATGCATCAAAAATCTTAACTAGAATTCTATACAGAAGAATTGAGAGGAGAGTGGAGGAAGTGTTAGGAGAAGACCAATTTGGTTTCAGGAAAAGTATAGGGACAAGGGAAGCAATTTTAGGCCTCAGATTAATAGTAGAAGGAAGATTAAAGAAAAACAAACCAACATACTTGGCGTTTATAGACCTAGAAAAGGCATTCGATAACGTAGACTGGAATAAAATGTTCAGCATTTAAAAAAAATTAGGTTTCAAATACAGAGATAGAAGAACAATTGCTAACATGTACAGGAACCAAACAGCAACAGTAACAATTGAAGAACATAAGAAAGAAGCAGTAATAAGAAAGGGAGTCCGACAAGGATGTTCCCTATCCCCGTTACTTTTTAATCTTTACATGGAACTAGCAGTTAATGATGTTAAAGAACAATTTAGATTCGGAGTAACAGTACAAGGTGAAAAGATAAAGATGCTACGATTTGCTGATGATATAGTAATTCTAGCCGAGAGTAAAAAGGATTTACAAGAAACAATGAACGGCATAGATGAAGTCCTACGCAAGAACTATCGCATGAAAATAAACAAGAACAAAACAAAAGTAATGAAATGTAGTAGAAATAACAAAGATGGACCACTGAATGTGAAAATAGTAGGAGAAAAGATTATGGAGGTAGAAGAATTTTGTTATTTGGGAAGTAAAATTACTAAAGATGGACGAAGCAGGAGCGATATAAAATGCCGAATAGCACAAGCTAAACGAGGCTTCAGTAAGAAATATAATTTGTTTACATCAAAAATTAATTTAAATGTCAGGAAAAGATTTTTGAAAGTGTATGTTTGGAGTGTCGCTTTATATGGAAGTGAAACTTGGACAATCGGAGTATCTGAGAAGAAAAGATTAGAAGCTTTTGAAATGTGGTGCTATAGGAGAATGTTAAAAATCAGATGGATGAAGTGACAAATGAAGAGGTATTGCGGCAAATAGATGAAGAAAGAAGCATTTGGAAAAATATAGTTAAAAGAAGAAACAGACTTATAGGCCACATACTAAGGCATCCTGGAATAGTCGCTTTAATATTGGAAGGACAGGCAGAAGGGAAAAATTGTGTAGGCAGGCCACGTTTGGAATATGTAAAACAAATTGTTAGGGATGTAGGATGTAGAGGGTATACTGAAATAAAACGAATAGCACTAGATAAGGAATCTTGGAGAGCTGCAGTCAAATGACTGAAAAATAAGGTGGATGTTCTGAACTTTATAGTAAGCGGAACGAAGGGATCTGAAGAACGTGAAATTCAGAGAGCAGTTTATCAGTTTTTATTAGCTAAATGAAACACGTAATTTGGAAGTAAAATGATAATACAAAAATTACCGCAACCATAAATCACTAACTATTTTGAATGCAGGTAGCTAGAAAACGGTTAAAAATTTAAAAAAATATATAAAAATAGATTTACGACAGAATCCTTCTTTTGAAAATTTCTTTAAAATAAGATAGTACTCCACTCCTAATTGGATCTAGAAATCTTTTAAAAGAATAATTCTTTCATTCTCACTAAACGTATCCTTCGTTATTTCAAACAACTGGAAAATGATTTCTTAAAATTTTTCTCTTAGAATCAGTATAGAAGGTGATTTTCCCCAAAACTCTTTAATAATCCATCTTTTTGATGTAGATGGAAATGATATTATATACGTATTTTGTGATTAACTCTAACGCAGTATAAAAAAAATACATTTAAGAAAACATATTTCTTATTTTCAGAATTATCAACAACGTTTTTAAACATCTATATATATATATATATATATATATATATATATATATATAAATGAATGTTTGTCTGTCTGTATGTCTCTTATGCCTTCCTAAACCGTTCATCCGATAGCGATGAAACTTTGGGGAATGGTTGGAGGCATGCCAGGGAAGATTTCTGAATTAGTTTGGACCTGCTAGGTGGCGCTGGCGTCGAGATATTTCGGAAAATTGTATTTATGGTCCGATTTGCCTCATATTCAGAATACATGTTAACTTATATGGAAAGAATTATGTCTGCAAAAAATGAACCCGCTAGATGGCGCTGGGGTTGAGATATTTAGAAAAATTATATTTATGGACCGTTTTGGTTCATATTCAGAATATGAATATTAGTTACGTGAAAAGAAATATTTTTGCAAAAAACTATACCCGCTAGGTGGGGCCGGTGTCGATATTTACGAAACAAACAAACAAATATACAAAAGACTTTTTTATTCTATATATATAAAAGGCATGATGTTCGTATGTGTGTCCGCTAAAGACGAAAAAACTAATGGACCTATTTACGCGTGGGCAAAAGGGAAAAAGGGAAAAATGGAAAACGGGGAAAAGTGGAAAAGGTAGAAAGAGGGGTGAGGGAGAAGTCGGAAAGGGAAAAGGGGAAGGAGAATAAGTGAAAGGTAAAATTTGTGAAGTTCAGTTTTTTAATTTTTTATCAAATTTTCAATTGTGTTCATTTAAACTTTCTCTCTCTCTCTCTCTCTACACACACACACACACACATATATATATATATAGCAATAGCGAGGTCTGCTAGTATATTCATAAAACTTTAAAAAAAACTAATCTTAATATCTCAACCAGGTTTCAATAAAAATTTATATGCGTTATGCTCTTTAAAAGAATATCTTCATTTAACTAATAATATTAAGTAAATAAAATTAAAAATTTTAAAAACTCACGATGAAATAAACGTTAAGTAAAAAAATATTAATCAGATAGGCTTAGAAACATTCAAAAGCCATTTTGCAGAAACATATCTACTGCAGCGCCCCCTGGCGGCTTATAACCGTAAAACTAATCTAAGAACTTGCTCTGAGGTGATACCTATGTAATGAAAAAAAAACCGCATCGAAATCGGTACAGTAGTTTTTGAGAAAAATGGTACAGACACACACCCGCGCGCACACCGAACCAACACACACACACACACACACACACACACACACACACACACACACACACACACACACACACACATACCATCACTTACCCCAAACGCATATATGGTCTCCGTTCCGTTGTGGATAATTAAAAAGAAAAAAAATTGTGCGTGTAGTAAACTATACTTGTGTAGTAAACACAAGAGTATTTAAATAATAATACTAAGTTCAATATTATTGATGTAATAACATTAATTAAAATATGAAACGATTATTTTTATTAATTTGAAACTGATAAAAAATAAGATTTTTAAATTAAAATTATTAAAAATAGTTTATATTTTAACATTAATAAAAATGTCTTTTTATGAAAGAAACAGCATCAGCCGGTATGAGCATTAGCTCGCTGGGAATTGTTGGTAGAGTATGAGAAAATTCCATGCTCGACCGGGAATCGAACCCAGGACATATGCACGAAATATTGAGACGGTACCTACTCGACCACGAAAGTCGGCACATTACTTTTTATTTTACTAAAATGTCTGATGTGGTCATCACATGACTTCCTTGTACGCCAATTAAATTACATATATACATTTTTTGCTGCATTCATTTAAACTTATTTCATTTGAAAGTGAGATACGATCCTCCAATTCTTTAATAAAGTATACAGTAACACAATTGCTGAAATATTAGTTTTTATTAACATTAAATATTTATGCAATTATTAATTCAACAATCTTACATGTAATATTAGGATAGAGTATAAGTCCCTTTATTACTCGTATTAATAGATCAATATTATTCATATCTTTGAGAGTTCTTGATTAACAAAAGTTTTAGATTTCTCGTGTGTCGTGTAAATAAAAGACAATAATAATTAAACTATTCCGTTTAGTGAACTCCTGTATATTAGTTACAAATGTTAATTTCGACATTACGGTGTAAAAAATTCAGTTCTTATTATTGGATTATTTGGTGAATAATCAAAAATGAGAAATAAACGATCATACAGGAAAAAGAAAGATAACATGAAGAAATATATCTAAAATCAAAACGACAAGAAGATGAATATGAAGGGGAAGAAAATGTTAAGAACAAGGGAAGAATAAAAAGAAATTAAGGAAAGATGATAAATATAAAAAGGAAGAAAATGTTGCAAACGAAAAAAAATAAACAGGAAGAAAATGTTGCAAACAAAGAAAGAAGAAAGAATAAAAACATTAAGAGAAGATGATAAATATAAAGAGGAAGAAACATTAAAGGAAAGAATAAAAAGATTAAGAGAGGATGATGAATATAAAGAGAGAGAAAATTTGAAAACTAGAGAACATGTACACAAATTAAGATCAGAAGAAATATATGAAATCAAAGAGCGATTAAATGATTGGCAATAAAAAACAAAGTGATGATGAACACCAACTTAGGGAAAATTCCCTCTTAGTTCAACTCCAATTCTTAGTTCGTTACTCCTCCGACAATGTCAGAGGAGTAAGGAACTAAGAGATAAGAATTTTTTGCAATTAATTAAAGATCGGGTATGTATGCCTCAGTGAATATGTTGTTCTTGTGAGGGTCTATTTTTCAGTCGCTCTGTGATTAACTTTAATGTAGATAAAATTAAACAGAAATTCCAAATAATTAAATAAAATTAAACTGAAATTAAAGTAGAAAATCCAAAAAATAATGTGATTCTAAATTATAATTTTCAATTAATATTAAATAATCGGATATTTCGCCAAATCTATTGCATACACACACATATGTAATAATACCTATTAAATTACATATACATATTTTTAAAAGTACATAAAATTTTATTTCACTAATAACTTCTGATTTTATTTCATTTTTTTTTATTGTTATTATTGAATAATTATTAATTGTAAAAAGATTTTTACAATCATTAATAATTATTAATAAATCAATATATTAATATAAAAAAAAGTTAAAAAAAGGAGATGAAGTCTGATTCGAACTGATGTACCTTGTAAGATTTAAATATTTCATAAATTAAAATTTTATTTGGCTATAACTCTGGAACCAATGAAAATAAATACCTGTTAAGATATACCGTTGAAAAGCTCTCAATAAGGGCTTATTACTGAAGTTAAGAAAAAGTCCAAAATCCAAATTTTTTTTGGATTTTGAGCTTTTTGGGACACTTTTGGTTCAGTCGATTGAAATCAAAAGGGGAGGTGCACAACTACATGTTACAACAATCCCAAATACAAAATTTCAATATCCTACGGCTAATTGTTTTTGAGTTATACGAGATACATACATATGTACGTGCAGACGACACGCCGAAACTAGTCAAAATGATTCAGGGATGGTTAAAATGGATATTTCCGTTGAAATCTGAAAACCGAAATTTTTCGCGATCACAATACTTCCTTTACTTCGTATAAGGAAGTATAAAACGATTTTCTCTTACCGAATTTCAGTTTTTTATTTCTATAAAAATTTAATAAAAACTTTAGTTAAAACATAATTAATGGAACATTTGAAAAAAAACAAGGAATAGGTGTAAAAACGTAAGCGGTACTGTGATCGTTAATAAAAAATATAAAAAAATATAATAAATAATTTAATGTAAATGATGTGCAACAACATTAAGACAGTCCTTTAATTTTATTATGAAAAAATGAAGGTTTGTATAATAATTTTTTTTTATACTTAAACTCAATGTATTTTATTTAAAAGATAAATAAATTGCTTTAAATGTTGTTTTTATAATATTTTTTATCGATAATGTAATTCAGCTTGGTCAGTTGCTCGGTAGTAGGTCAATGGTATTCTACACCAGTAGGATTACTGATTGCTAAAACTGATAGTTCCAGGTTCCTTGCAATCGTTGAGATCACTTCAGTAAAATGCAACGACCTTTGTAGGCATTTTATTTGTTAATGACTATAACAAATACAAATTATAATTTTACACAAAGATATCTCAGGAAAAATAATAGTACAAGGTCAGATATAAGTATGGCAGATGGTAAAAAAAATTTTGAAATTACTGTAATCTTATACTACATCACTATATATCATGTGTTTATTTATTGGTATATTGTTACTTTAGAGTAAAAAATAGTACCGACGTAAATTAAAGGTGTTCAAGTAATTAAATAAGACATATATATATATTGCATGAGTTCACGGTTATGAAAATTACAAGTTTATGTAACTAAAAATAAAAATAGTTAAAAAAACGTTTTAAATTTAAATCCTTTTAAAAGGGTTTTATTTAAATTTAAAGTGTTTTTTACATCCTTGTACGAAGTAAAGGAAGTATTGTGATCGCGAAAAATTTCGGTTGTCTGATTTCAACGGAAGCATCCATTTTGACCATTCCTGAATCCATTTTGACTAATTTCGGCGTGACGTCGGTACGTACGTATGTACTCACATTACTAAAAACAACATCTAGTTGTGCACCTACCCTTTGAATTGCAATCGACTGAACCAAAAGTGTACAAAAAAGCCCAAAATCCCAAAAGAATTTGGATTTTGGACTTTTTCTTAACCAGTAATAAGCCCTCATTGAAAGTTTTTCAGCGTTATATAATAAATTATACTTATTTTCGTTGTTTCCAGACTTATAGCCAAATAAAATTTTAATTAATGAAATATTTTGATGTTACTGGTATACAGTATACAGGCATTGTCGTCACTGGTATCAGGCACTGGTATACAGGCACATCGGCTTGATTCAGAATTCATCTCCTTTTTTTAATTTTTTTTTTATTTTAACTTTTTTTAAATTTAAATATATTGATTAATTAGTAACATTAACCCGTGATTGTAAAAAAAAAATTACAATAAATAATTATTCAATAATAACAAAAAAAAAAATATATATATGAAAAAAATCAGAAGTTATTAGTGAAATGAAAGTTTATGTACTGTTAAAAATATGTATATGTAATTTAATAGGCGTACAAGGAAGTCATGTGATGTCCACATCAGATTTTTTTTTAAATATAGACTTAAAAAAACACTTTCAGTTTTTTAAATTTGAACCTTTGGTAATCTACGGCTAATTTAAACAAAAGATTTAACAAAAGTTAAAATTTTAAAAAAGGAATGAGGGGTTTTTAAAATACTTTCCTAAGCGTTTTCTCTTTGAAGTCAGTTTTATTACTATTTATAAAATCTTTATTTTTAATTTTTATTTAATATACGACAAGCCTACAAAAAACGCCGTCTATTTAGGAAAATCCACTCGTTCACAAAAAGGTGAAAATATCATTTTTGATAAAAAATAAAAAAGGATTTAAGTGAAAAGAAATTATGAGATTACCAACTATATGCGTTAAATGTTTTTTGGAATGCGGTGGCAGTATATATTATTCTTTTACACTAAGTTTTTTTTACAATATTTTGACGCAAAACACTGATTATTAGAATGAAATTAAGTAGCATACCATTAAAGTTTAATAATTCTTTTAATTGTCCGTGTAGAAAACGCATTTTTTATTTAAATAAAACCTTCTATTTATGTTGCGTGGAAAATAAAAACAGCAGTATCACTAGGAAAACCTTCTCTAGAGAAGAAAATAAAAAAGTTACCAAAATCTTTCCATTTGAAAACAGTTTAAGATTTGAGCCGGTAGAATTTAGAACCTCCGCCTATTCGATTAATATACATTTATGTATAGATTAAGTGCATTTATACATGCCTGGTAAATTGAAGAACTTCTATAAAATTTAATTACTAACAAATATTAAATTGGTCGATTGTTGTGACGAGAGGTTACAGTTTAAAATAGTTATTACAATTACTGATGATAACTGTAATTTTAATTACTCGAAAATTGGATACTTACTATTAGCCCGTCGACCAATAAACTGCAAACTTTTGGATTATTGTTAATATCACCTGATATAACCAGTTATATTACCATTTTTATAACCATTTATATTTATTTATTTTCTAAATATAATTTAACCAAACTTAACCTACGCACGCTTCGTTCGCTAACCTTCACTAATTACCACAGTAATGTTTTGAGTATTTAAATAACAAATTCAGTAATTATTGCAATATTATTTAGATAATAAAACATTACTGTTAATTAGTCGAGATAAGCGTGCGTAGATTATTTAAATTTGGTTAATTTATATCTATAATTATAAGCAATAATGCTTATATTTTCAATATGTAAAATATGATCCCATAACTTTGAAAATACTTCAAAGTTACGGGATCATTATGGTTACGGTCGACTGGCTTATACGTAAGTACCGAAAATTGTTTCGCCATAAAATTTATTTGGGGTATTTATGCATCGTTTTCATCAGCGGTATTGTTTTTAATAGCGCATTCGTAAAATATTGTGGAAATAACTACAAACTGCATTCGGATAAAATAGTTAGTTTTTAGCCGAGTTTGTTTAAGATGATTTTTACGGTCGAGTTTTAGTTTATACATTTAATATTTGTTAAACGTGCTGATGATATCTTGATTTGTTTTTACTATTGTAAAATTTATTTGTTGTGGGTAATCTTATTTAAAAAAATGTTTTTCAAAATCTTTTATATTCATCAAATCTTAATATACAGATAAAAAATTACGCGTTAAATGTAAAATATTTTTGAGAGTGTTTAAAAGTAATACTTTTAAAAGAAAAGTTAAGGTTTTATGAATTTTGTTAAAAAAACCTTTATGTGCCGTATTAAGGTTATCTAAAAAAAAATAAAAATAATACACGGCGAACGTGGTAGTGTTCAGAATAACTTTCTAATATACTTCTTATAATTTTAATATTATTTCACATAAAGTCACGTTTATAATGTATCAAGTACAGTGTTACCAACATGACGTTTTCAATCAAATGAAACGACATTAACCGATTTATTCTTGACGAAGAACGTACGTAATTATGATGTAATTCATAATAATATTATTGTAATTATTATATATTTTATTTTATTCTTTACGACCGTTTTCCCCAGTTTAATACCATTACTATAATTATTAATAATAGCTCTGTATTAAAAAGTTCATGCGTTATTATTTTATGAATGTCAACTTCATGTATTATAAATAAAAAGAACTGTCACTCGGTGAAACTAAGTAAAACAATTCTTACATTATCCAGCACAGCTTATGCTCTTTAATAAATTTGGTGAACTAAAGCGAAATTTGCGATTTATAAAATTTTATGTACTCAATAATAATATTTCAAGATACAACTACATTGAGAAATTGATACATCTATACTTGTGCTCGAAAAGTATTCATATCAACTTACTAATAATAAACTCCCTTTTCCTAATACTGTTTGATAATATTGTCCGTATCATTTCAATGTATGTATGCAGATAAAGCGTGGAAACGGTTCAAAAGAATGTTTATATAGTTTCATAATAAATGTATTGTTTATAGCAGTCAGTAAAAGGTAACCGTAATAAATAGATTCACAGTAAATTAAGATTTCGTTTAAAATAAAATAATTTTTCTTTCTTGTACGAAGTAAAAGAAGTATTATGATCGCGAAAAATGTCGGTTTTCAGATTTCAACGGAAATATCCATTTTGGTCATCCCTGAATCCATTTTCACTAGTTTCGGTGTGACGTCTGTACGTACGTACGTACGTATATATCTCCCATAACTCAAAAACGATTAGCCGTAGGATGATGAAATTTTGTAATTAGGATTGTTGTAACATCTAATTGTGCATCTCCCCTTTTGATTGCAATCGACTGAACCAAAAGTGTCCCAAAGTTGGAAATATTGCTATTAACAATAACCAGGTTAGAGGAATAACCCAATAACTCGATAACATTCTAACATGCTGTTATTTTATACCAGTCATTTTAAACATTCTCCGTATTAACGTATTTTACACACTAAGAATATAAGCATTATTGCTTATGATTATAAATATAATCTATCAAAACATAACCTACGCTCGCTTCGCTCGCTAACCTCGACTAATTAACGATAATGATTTGATTATTTAAATAATAAATAATTGCAATAATCACTGAATTTATTATTTAAATACTACTTAACATAACATAAACATTACTGTTAGTCAAGGTTAGCGAGCGTAGGTTAAATTTGGTTAGATTATATTTATAAAATAAATAAATGGTTATAAAAATGGTAATATAAATAGTTATATCGGTTATTGGGTTATTTCTCCAACTTGATTATTGTTAATATCAATATTTCCTGCTATTTTGAGTTATTTCCAGGTGAAAAACTTGCGAACTTTTCGATGGGGGAGAAACGAAAGCAGCAAAATTTTATCTATTAACTTGCTACCTTACTTGAGGGGATATTATCCTTATTGAGGGGATATTGTTGTGTGCTGGCCTCTTCACGAATTTTATTTTTAAATCTCCTTATTAAAAATAGGATACGTGACTCTTTGTATTTAAATATGAATTATTTATTGCATTAATTATAAGTCTATGGTCAGAATGTACTATCACAAAATGTCTTTCTCTTTGTTGGACTGTATTTTTATACTTTTCCCGTAGTATTTTAATTAAACGAAAAAATAAAAGTGTACGGAACTCAGAAAAATTATACGAATAAAGTTATGTAAACCATTTCATTCATGAATTATTATAAAACGGTTTTAAAGAAATAAAATATAATTCTAATTAATCATTAAATAATTATGTTATTAACCGATTAAAAAACTCTAACTAATCCCTAATATGTTACTCATGTTTACTGAAGTGAATTAAAAAAAAAGATAGTTATGCAATTATAACTTCAGTACTGGATACCGCTTAAGTACTTAATACCAAGGTTAAATACCTATTGTACGAGTAACTACAATTCCAGTTTCATATTACTAAAATATGCGAAACAATTATATATAAAAACAAACAGATATTTAATACTTTATTAAACAGACTAATTGATATTTTAATTAAATTTTACTCTACCCAAAGAGTCATATATAGTAATCTAATTGTATCTAATATTTAAGAATATTTTATATTCTTTATTCCGGGTAATTTGATTTATTCATACGATATTCTGTACGTCTCCTGATGTCAAGTGTAACTTTTTTTAATTCAGAGCATTTAGAGAGATGCGTTCTCTCTTCGTGTAATGAATATATTTGTAGTTCATTGCAATTGGTTCCCAGATCAGGATATGTTGTTGTTTAGAACCCGACAACATAATGTCAGCCGGGTACAGTGTGGAGTCACCACTGCAGTAAAAAAAAAAACTGGTTCGGCCGGGCCTCAAGTCTTCAGCCTTTTTCAAGCGAAGGGTACCGCTCCACTCCGACACACAATCAGGATGATAAAACGTAAGAGTAAATAAAAAAACCTGTGACCACATACTTAAAATAAAATAAATAAATAAATTAGTGATTACTTAATTAATTTAATTTTATTATTACATTTTGATTTGAAAACTCTTAAATACAGTCAATTAGAAAAAAAAGTAAAAAAATGAGTAATATATGGAAATGTATTTTCTGAAGTTCATTTCGGATCTGCATTACTACCGAAGTAGGAACTATCTTATATCTCCGAAAAGAATTCTGAAGTAAATTTCCACATATTTAAAAACCGAGTTGGTTTTTTGTGTAGAAGATTGATTCATCAAATAACCTTAAAGTATAGTATGGAATGAAATGGTAAATTTTGTAGATGAATAATGTTAACTCTGCTCGGGATTCGAACCGGATGAGACTTGTTAAAAAATTAATCTTGAGTTTTTAAATAAATCGAAATTAGATTTATTTTAAGGCTTCGTAAAGGATTAAATTTTAATAATAATAATAATCAGGCTTTTCATATCTTTCAATCTTTTAATACGCTAAAAAAAAAAATTTCACACATACAAATATTCAAAATTATAGATACGTTTATAGATACATTATAGATAAGTGCGTGTGCGCGGACATCAGTGCAACAAAAAGCCTTACAGCTCTAAATAGGTCTATAAACGTTACATGGTATATAACTTGTTTTATTTTCCACTTAGAAGCATACGTAATGAATTAATGAATTAATGATTTACAGAATTTACAACCACAATGTTCTGGTACGACGAATAAGTTCTTAGCAGAAAAAGTTGAGCAGTAGTTGAAAATTAACAGCGAAGATCAGTGATCCAATTCTGTCAATATTAGTTTATTTCCCAAAATATTTTTTTCTATAAAACGAAGGTTTTACAAGAATTATTGAGTACTCTTCAGAAAAGCCCCAAAATTTATTTATAATGTAAGAATTTATTGGGTGTAGTAAATATGAAAAAATCTAGAAGTTATTTTAATTAACTTTAGTAACACACTAATAAAAATAATACATTTATATTTTATAAATGTCATTTATACGCTGCGCAACTTTTTCCGTGGATTCAATAAGACTCTACAAAATCTAGTATTAAAAAAAAATTCAAAAGCAGAAATATTTTTGAACGTTTTAGTAATAGAATATTATTACTGTTGTTATGAAAGAGCGGACATTAACAGCTACGGTCGTTAGCCCATATGTATCACCTTCACCACATTGGTTTGTTGGAAGGGGGTTGTTTATTCTTGTGTTGAAAAAATTGCAACATACACATTAAGAAAAATAAAGATATTATTATTATTATTATTTTTTTTTTTTAAAGAACTAAGCTATAAATTAATAATATAGAGGAACTAAGTTTTAGTTAATTTTCATTAAAAGAAAGTACAGAAGGATAAAAATGTATGATAATAATTAAATATGAAAATCTATAAAGACAAATAATTGGGTATGTGTGAACAGAAAGGAATCAGGAAGTGCTTTAAACGATTCATTATTTGTAAAAATAAAATAAATAAAAAAATCTGAATAAAGCGTCCACTTTTTATTTTTCTGTTTGATAAATTTAATAAAAGTTTTAAAAAGAGAAATAAACATACACATTTTAATCGAAATTTGTAATTTGAGATATTAGAAAACTTCATAAATGAATCATTTTAAAAGAAAAAGTCGAGTTTCTCTGAAAAAAAAAGACTTCATAAAAGAAAAATCATATAGATGGGCTTTTGTCTTAAAAAAAGTGCGTAACTTTCCCATAAAAAAGGATGGTGCGTGGGTTGGTTTGATTGTTTGATGTATGTGCTCTGCTCACATTTTTATTTAAGCTGCTATTGGCGTAGAGTGGACAACGTGATGCGCACGAACGATTTATCTAAAATTATATTTGTGTTTTGGGGATAAAAACGGAAAACATTGTTGTTACAGCTGAGTTAAAAAAAGTACGATAAATTCATGAACGTTATTTATTTACAGTTGGCAAAAACATTTAACAAAATTATGTGTAATGGAAATCATAAACCATGTAACATTTTCACGGCAAGCCATAGGCTTTTTTCTAGTTATTCTATAAAGTTCGTGAGAAAAAAAATTATATAACATCGTTGTTTAGTTTAGTAATTTCTCGACTCCAGTTAAAGCCCATGATGGTTAATAACGAGGGGGGGTGGCGATTGGAAGCATCACAAGGCGGGTGTCTTCCCTACGGGATTGGGATGAATTTCTCGTCGGATGTTGTATGAATGATTCTCAGAGCTGATTTTGAGATCGGTTCTCAATCGAAGAACATTAAAATTTTATATTTTTTAAGTCTGATTGCGATAGGTGTTATGTATTGAATATAATACAAAATTTTATTAGAGTACAATATTTTATTAATATTAAACATACATATCATCTTCTGAAATAATTCCTTAGGTACTTTTCAAGAAGATGCCCGGAACCGATAAGGCGACTGTAGTTAGTCAGTTAGTGTTAGATGGCGCCATTGAAAGGCAATCGCTGTCGCTTAGCTAGTAAAGATATCTGATTACCTAAATAAGACGTACTTATTATTATGTCCTGACTATCGCTATCGCTTAGCTAATAAAGATAAACTATCGCTTTAATAATAATAATAATGACAAAATCCATCGCTTACCTAATAAAGATAAACACGAAATCTGAATACCTAAATAGGACGTAAAATTACCAAACTTAACCTAAGCCCGCATCGCTCGCTAACCATCACTAGCGAGCGTAGGTTAAGTTTGGTAGGTTATATTTATAATTTTATTTATCTATTTATTTTGTTCTTTCAATATTGCCTTTTAGTGGCGCCATCTAACAACTAACTACAGCGACTAATTGACTAACTACAGATCGCCTTATCGGTTGCGGGCATCTTCTTGAAAAATACCGTAACTTACGGTAGTTCCGGAGACTAAACAGAAAGAAGAAAGAAAATATTAATGTTATTTAAACGTATCATCCTCTGAACTAATACCTTAAGTACTTTTCAAGAAGATGGTCGGAACTGATAAGGCGATATGTAGTTACACAGTTAGTCTGTTACTTAATAAATGTAGCAATGGTTATTACATCAATCAGTTACATCTATACATTTGAATAATACTACTTCAAACTTTTTGTTAAGTAAAAAAAATAATGTTCACTTAACATTCAAAAATATAAAAAAAAGTAAAATTTTTAAAAAGAGATCATCCATCATAATCATAATATAACTATACATGAAACTTCTTGTAAAGTTATTGCTAAGAGCCGTTCAAACGAAATAGATTCTTTTAGAGTTAGTTATGTGGTTTTTTAAGTACGAAAAATTGCAGCCTAAACTAGTTCGAAAAATAATAATCTGGTCAGATTTTATATGGAATGGATGTATTATAAAACTACATTAAAAATTTATCAGGTTCCTTTATGTCGTGTACCCACACGTCAAAGAAAAAAGTTAAACTTTTCTTTCACCAACTTTTAATTCGATCAGATTGAGAACGTTCAATCGAATCTTCTAGATCGGTTAAACCATTCATTTGTAGGAAAACATCAAGGATCTGGATTATATTTTGAATAAGTTTAGTAAAATAATTTGAAAATGTACATCTTAAAAGTTACAGCAAATTACTTTTCAAGAGTTTATGTTAGAAAAAGTCATAATTTTTGAAACTGTTGATCAATTCATGCTATTGACTAAAATTAAATATTAGCATTACGAAAAAATATCTAGCGATCAGTCAGATGGAAAAAAATTACAAACAAAATATTACAAACAGTGTTACAGATGAAAACTTCGTTCGTTTTATCGGATGTAAATTTATAAATTTTATTTTACTATTAATGTTTAGTTTTATTAAATTTTTTAAATTTATAAGTTGAATATAATAAAAATATTATTTCTAATAAATACAAAAATATTTTTATTTGTGTTAAGGTGTATCCTCTATAAATAGTCACATCAGTGGGAAATTATTTTACGTTAAATTAAATATAAACCTTAGCTACCTCTTAAAAGGCTACTTAAATAACAGCATTATAGTTTAAAAATTTATAAGATGTAATATAAAACGTTTTTATGGTCCATTCAGTTGAAGAAATGTGCTGAGAGTGTTACAAACCGATTCCCGCATATTTTTTTTATTCATCACAAGCAATCACGTATTTGATTTATCCAGGAAACGACGAATTTCTGGAAGGAAGGTGATTTACTATTATTTGACGTAATAAGTACTAATTATCCTTGTACATTTTTGTTAATGATTTGTTATACAAACACGCATACGTAGCGTAGAAACAAAAATATAATTAAAAATATCTATAAAAAAACAATACTTATAACCTCACTCTATAAACAGGTTTGATCATCTTTTCAAAAATTTGACCCTGGTTGAACGCAACTGGGGGTCAAATGAGAAGACCTCAGAACGAGATTTGATTTTCTCACACGGCCTTTTATTAGCCTGTTATCATCTAATTATATGAATTTACTTATTTCGAGGTTATTTAGTTTATTTTTTTCTTCAGCTTACAATTAACTATGATACTAATTAAAATAAACAATGAAACAAGAGTCATATATATATATATATATATATATATATATATAAAAGAGAAACAAATGTTTTTCTGTACTACGGATATAGATAAGTATGATTGCTTCATGTAATTTAAATCATACATCTACGTTTAATTTATCTATATAAAATAATACTTTTTTAATTTATCAGCCGATTCAATTAGTCCACTAAATAAATAACGAATGAAATAGAGGAATACTGTAAAATAAATTGTAACAAATAATATAGAAAGTAAAATATAATTACGTAGAAATAATATAATTTATTTTTATTTTGTAACGTGTAATGTTATTAACCTTGTTACGTTTATAGTAGTAATAAAAACAGAGTTATATTATGCTAGTAAACTTTTTTAATAAATTTCTTTAACTACATTATTATGTAATAAATAACATATACTCGTATATCTGGGTTTTCTCGGACGTTACTTACGGAGCCACCGATCCTTCTCTTACATTCAGTGAGCGTAGTATAAAAAAAACTTTAGAAAACAAGCTCTGTTCAAAATATAATAATTTATAACAATTACGCACACAATCTGGAAAGTGTCCAGTAAAATCCTGAAAAATTTCATATACAAAAGTTTTTAATTTAATATTTTTCAACTTTTGTACACGGTATAAAATGCATCTTGAGTGAGTAAATCTAAAACATTTTTTAATGAAGAGAGGAGGAATTCTTTCGAAATGTAAAAATTTTTTCCTAATAAATATTTTTTTGGTTTCATAACTATATGTTTGTACGAGTGAGTGTTCTTACAAGCAAATGCACCGATTTATGTTTTCCAATGATAAATCCATAGTCATTTTTTCCGAAAAACATATCTAAAATATTTTTAAACGAAAACATACATAACAATGATTTAAGGATATTTTTCATTTATCAAAATAATTTCTAACTGGACAATTATACCATATCCATATCGATACAGAACCTTAAGTCATTCAAATATTCAAAATATTTTTATTCTTAAGATTATTTTAAACTCAAGAGTTATGAATTCCAAACAGCCTAAGCAGGACAGTCGACGATAATAAGCAGTTGAGCTTAAATTTGTCTGTACATTACTTTTTTTATTTAACAGAAATCTTATGTGGACATCACATAACTTCCTTGTACGCCTTACATACACATTTTACATACACACATTTTATGCTGCGCTTCATTTAAACTTATTTCATTTTAAAGTGAAATAAGATCCTCCAGTTCTTTAATAAAGTGGACAGTTACACGATTGCATTATGGTAGACACCACATTGCATCACATTTTTTTGTGGTGTCCGCATCAGCATTTTATATTAATTTACATCTTAATTTTGTTCCACGTCGCTGTAGAGTTGCTCTAGAGTTATAGTCAAATGAAATTTTAATTTGTGAAATATTTGGATTTCATAAGGGGAAGGCACATCTGTTTGAATCGGACTTCATCTCCTTTTTTTAAAATTTAAATATATTGATTTATTAATATATATATATACTTCACTTTCTTGTGGACACGATAACTGCAGTAATTTTGCGCCAATCACTTTCAAATTGATACATAGAATATAACGACCGAAAATCTTTCGTTTATTGGGCAAAATCGGATCATGAAGGTGGAAATGATCTTTTCGATCATTTCGAAAAAAACAACAAAATATTGCTATAACTTTCTTATTAAGTAAAATATCGAATTCTTTTAAAGTTCCTACAATTTTTTGGGTAAGGATTTAAAACTTATCTAAGTAAAGGTTTTTGATATCATCAAACACTGGCCCAGAGAGTGGAAAAAATGCGGTTTCGAAGACAAAAAATATCATACCTCCCTTAATAGGCACAGTATTAAATCAGTTTAAAGTGGTAGTTAGATCTCAAAACATAACCTAACATTTTGTCTGAAACAATTTTTGATATGACCAACCCTTACGGCAAGGGGTGACCAAAATATTGTTGGAATTGTAAGATGGGGCTTGTCGTATGCTAAACACGAGAAAATTTTCACATGAAACCATTGTCGTATTGAGTAAATTTGAAGATTTTCTTAACTCTAAGATGGCACTTTTTTATCTTCTACTTAGCACCGGAGCAATATACCTTCGCCTTCCGGCGTGCCGAAAGGGTTTTTTTTTATTAATAGTCGCATCAATAGTTAAAGTCATTAGCGACTTATCAGTGTAATGTAATTGTAGCGGTAAACTTTTAGTCTTGAACAGACTCAGGTTGACTATTCCTGAGACGAGTGATTAATTGAAACTCATTCACCAAAGAACTCGTATCCACGACCTAGTATCCAAATTTATATAAAAGCAACTGGCTTTATTAGGATTTGGACCTTAGAACTCTCGACTTCAAAATCAGCTGATTTGAGACGAGTATATCATTAAACTGATGGGTGAAATCGAAATTTAATTAGATTAGAGATTAAATAAAATATGTATAAAAGGATTATGACAGTCGACAGTCGTATAATTTTCTTAAAAAAAAGTCAGTAAAATCGATATAAAATTAAAAAATAGATTTTTACTTGAGAACGATAGTACTCGGTAAATTAATTTAATAATTCCTTTTAGTTAATATATATTTCTTTTTTTAATGTAAATTAATTTAAATAGAAAAGAACAAATGAACTATAAACAATAAAGACACAAGTAAAATACAATTGACAATAAACGCACATCACCCGCTGACTTGTAATTTATTCAGTTCATCAACCCTTTATGAAGGTCAAGCTTTTATGAAAGTTTAATTGCAAATATTATAGCCTAATATTACATTATATGAATGCATTATTATATAATTACTTTTGTTTATAATGTAATTAAGTTCTTCAGGACATAAATGGAATAAAAACATCATACCAACCACTTTGTTTAAAAAAAAAAAAAATTTTATTATAAATGTATCGACTACTGTGGACATGCGGTCCTTAATAATCCTGTAAATTCTGATAGAATTCAAAGTATATTAGCCAGTACTGTTTAACTTTGCTGATCTACTGGAAACGGTTTATTAAAAGTAATTGCAAATTTGATTCTTAAGTCCAGATTTTCAAACGGTTTTTTTTCATAAAAATCTCGTCAAAAATCTTCTAATTTTATATTTAGATTAATCAATATGAGTTGGATATTCTTTTTAATTATTAAAAAGTATACTTATGTGTACATTGCTGTTTTTTTTTTAGATTTAAAAAATAAATTTTCGAATTAAATTAATGCAGTAAGTAATGCAAAATGATTACGTAAAAATCTTAAACTGAATTCTGATATTATACAGAAAAAAGACAATTTATAATACAACCAGATAATAATTTGATAATAGTAATATTTGTTTTAACTATGCATTATAGTCAATAGTAGCTGATAAAGTGGTTTTACTTTAGATGCAAATACAAGTAATTAGATAGGTGTTAACAGGTGTGTACATGTAGTAGAAAAAATTGAAGAAGATTAGTAGGAGAAAAATATATTATAGAAGGTGCAAAACGACTAAAGTAGTTGTGATATCAACAAATTTGGTCAGGGAGGAATAAAATTTTTATTTCCAAACTTCACTTATTAGTTAGTGCTTAAAGTTAGTTGCGCTATCAAGTTGTCTTTTACAATATAATTAAAATGAGTAAAATAATTTATTAATTTATTCTATTAGTGTAATTCACTACTTTTCTTCGTTCTACATAATGCTAAAGAATTCTTGCATAGTTCAGCTTAAGAAGACCGATTTTTTGTTATCTTACTTTATGTAATATTTTTTGCATAATTTTTTACGCGAGACATACAAAAGATAAATTGAATGAGAAAACTAAAAAAGGTAATTTTTATTTTTATTTAATAAGAAAATTTATTTCTTGTTTATAAGAAGATAAAATTATAACCATAATTTAAAGAAATAATTAAAAATAACGAGTAGACCCTACACAGAATATAAAGTTTAAACTCGCTCACCACTATGGCTACTGCATAACCGCGTATGAAAAATACACCACAACAAAGTCAACATAACCTCCAATTAAGGTTATGTTGTCTGTTGTGGGCCATTAATTGAGCCTAACTGAAAAACGAATCAATTTCATCAACAAACTTCATCAATTTTCACGCACACTTCAGATATATTACTAGAGCATATCTAAATTTCAATGAATTTGAACGAGTAGTTTTGAGAATTTTTGAGCAACAAAATTTCAAATAGTTTGAAACAATTGAGCGTATCTCAAGAATGACTTAAACCAGTCTTCATCAAATTCTCATACGCATAACTATATACACTACTGCAGGATGTCTAAATTTCAAGAAAATTGATTTAGTAGTTTTGAAGATTTTCGAGCCATATAATTTTATACGTGAATGTTATTTTTGAGCCACAAAATTTTGTATATGAATGGTATTTTCATAATCCTCATACCTCAAAACGTAAAAAAAAAATTCAATCTCATCTCCACACCCCACACCCAACACTGTGTGACCGAAAGTAATACCGCACTTTTCTTTGAAAAGTAAGTATAATAAATACCTGTATTATTTATCCTGTTTAAAAAAAGTTTGTCATTTAAGTATGGTTCAATATCATATTAGGTGTATTATATAAATAAAATTAATTGAAATATAGCTTAAATATAATTTACATTCTTCTTATCAAGAGATTAATTAAAATAAATGTTTATTTAAATGAAATAATTTATTTAAATAATTATATATATATATATATATATACACGAGAGATTATCTCTAAAGTAAATACCGTTTCATTGTGAAAAAATCTAATCTGAAAACTTTATAAATGTTTTTTATTTCTCTGAAATAAAAAAGAAGAAGAAGAAGTACTTCTGTGTAGAGAAGTACTTTATACTACTTCTCTATATAATCGCCACATGAATTGAGACATTTATCGTAGCGATACACCAGCTTCAATATACCCTCCGTCGAATTCTTTTGCCGCCAGTCCATTTATCTACTGATTAACAGCATTTATAAATTCATCGTCACCCGCGAATACCGCTCAAAAATTCTTTTAATTTCCCAAACAAATGGTAATCAGAAGGAGCTAAGTCTGAACTATATGGTGGGTGATCGTATATTCCCCATCCAAATATACTCAGTAAATCACGTGACGGACCCACAACATGTGGGCGTGCATTATCATGCTGCAGGATTACAACAACGATCAGCCGGCCACGTCGCCGATTTTGAATAGCGCGTCGTAACTTATGTAGAGTTTCGCTGAAGGCTTTTGGATTTATAGTCGTTCCGCATGGTATGAAATCTATCAGCAGTATACCAAACCGATCCCAAAAGACTGTGGCTATCAGTTTGCATTCAAATGACTGCGGCTTGACTTTGTCGGTCTGGTTGGTGATTGAGGATGACGCCATTCACTTGACTGCCGTTTTCTCACTGGCAATATGAAATCCATGTTTCATCGCCGGTAACGACTGAATTAAGGAACTCATCACCTTTTTCTGTGTAGCGGATCAAAAATTCCAAAGCAGATCTCATTCGGATTTTTTTGTGACGTTTCGTTAAGACGTGCGGGACCCACGTGCACAAACCTTTCTGTAGCCCAAATGGTCATGAACAACGAGACCGTCAACAGCTCTTGAAACATCAGGAAAAAGTAGGGCCTGGTCGGAAATCGTTGAGCGACGATCTTTTCTGATTTCATCATCGACGCGTTTCAACAAGTCCTCGGTGATCATCGAGGGCCTCCCCGAACGTTATTCATCGTGCTCATTAATTCTGTTATTTCTAAATCTTTCATATCATTTTCGGACGTTTCTTTCATTCATTACATTATCATCGCACACAGAAACCAACTGCCGATGAATTTCAACCGGCTTAACGTTTTGATGGTTTAAAAAACGTATGACTCCACGTATTCTACAGTCAGCGGCAACATCGATTTTCCTGTTCATTTATAACGTAATAACTCACACGAAATCAAAGGTACTACAACGCGACAACTTATAGACAACAATGTAGTGTGTACATTACTAGCGTGGCCATGAACGACACAGGTTCGTCAACCTTAAGGAGAGAAATTTCTTAGCGGTCTTTAATTTAGAGATATTCCGTATATTTTGTTATAGAACAAAATACACGATTGCATCAACCGAAAACAATTAGATGAAAATATACACTTAAATTAATAACGGCCTTATTAGCGGTAACGTAAGTAAAGTATTAATTAAAATAAAAATGACACTGCTTACCTCAGTTGCTATTGTAGAATACGGTATATCACTAAAATCGTATTCCCAGCCCTGGCTGCATGATGTTGTAGGCCAACTGGGATCAGCTTCTTTTAACCCTTGAGCTATTACTGATTTCCAGTCGGCAACGTACATTGTACATTTTGAAAATCCATCCTTAGTCTTTGGAATACTCAATGATTTCCTGAAAATAAATAAAAAATTATTATTATTTGTTTTTAAATTTACAATATCGTAAATTATATATGAATCAATCTGAATCTCCTCAATATTACAATCAGCTATTATATAAAGCCTAGATATCACTGGTGAGGTGTAGCAGGACACTTTGTCTTCACTTACAAATTATAAAGTGGAAAAAGTTTCTCTTTTAAGCATATTACACCAGATTAAGGAATTTACTGGAAAAATTTTATTATTTAAAATTAATACACCTTGACAATGTGAATGAATAGATGAACAAATAATTTATTCAGGTTAGAACATAATTATGTATGGAGTAATGAATTAAAAGGTTACGAATGAATAAGAAAATTAAATTGTTCAAGCATTTATAGAGAAGAATCTTGTAAAAAACATTACCAGTTTGGTATAAGAACATACAAAATTAAAATAAATAAAATACAAAGGTGTTTACCGTTTATGTAAATATATATTTAAGACAAATTAAGAAGTAATTTTTATGTAAATATATGAA
This sequence comes from Lycorma delicatula, assembly GCF_047948215.1. Taxonomy (NCBI): domain Eukaryota; kingdom Metazoa; phylum Arthropoda; class Insecta; order Hemiptera; family Fulgoridae; genus Lycorma; species Lycorma delicatula. Next base: position 196,113,745 of record NC_134457.1, read on the forward strand.
AAAATAAAACCAGTGGGTTAGAAAAATCATCTGACCAATAAAATATTAACCAAATACATACCAGTTAATCCTGAAATATATGGAAAAATGGAGGTATCTCTCTATACCCTATTAATACCCTATACCCTATAGGTATAACAGTCAACCCACCGGGTTGGTCTAGTGGTTAACGCGTCTTCCCAAATCAACTGATTTGGAAGTAGAGAGTTACAGCGTTCAAGTCCTAGTAAAACCAGATATTTTTACATGGATTTGAATACTAGATCATGGATACCGGTGTTCTTTGGTGGTTGGGTTTCAATTAACCACACATCTCAGAAATGGTCGAACTGAGAATGTACAAGACTACACTTCATTTACACTCATACATATCATCCTCTGAAGTATTACCTAAACGGTAGTTACCGGAGGCTAAACAGGAAAAAGAAAGAAAAGAAGGTATAACAGTCAGCGCGACTGTTATACCTCATTCCCGGAATCAACGCCAGGAAGAATTTCTTTGTAAATGCTACATAGAAAATATTAATTTTGTTATTTAAATATTGTGTACATTATCATTAAAAAAGTTGAAAAATACAAAAAACCCGGTGGTGTAGTGGAAGTACCATCGACATAATCAGTCACCAACGTCCGGTATTTCTCCTAACAATACTTACAAAAATATTACTGGTATAGTAAGATTATGTTTGAAGTTTGTTTAATTTTTTCTTTTTCCTTTTTTTAGCCTCCGGAACTATGTTAGGCATTGCTTCAGAGGATGAAATTAAATTATAATTTTGTAGCGCGTGAAAATACCACACCAGACTGGGGTAAGAACCGGGAGCTCCGGATGAAAGACCGAGACGCTACTATTCGCACCACGGTGGCCGGCGGTTTAAATATCTAGTCAATTGTTATCGACATATTTGTTTTTTAATTTATTTTAATTTACAATTTATTTATTCAATCTTATTTATAGATCTTAGTTCAGTAAAAAATGAGAGAGGTCTATTGTTCTCACAATAATTAATAATTAGTATTAGCCTGAATTTCAATCTTAACCCTGCTGTACCATAATAAATTTAACTCGTTAAGTCCTATAAACAGTCTTACCTGAGGAAACTTACACTGCATATTACTTAAATAGACATATTAAAAATAAAGTTTAATTATGAAATATAAATAAAAAATTCCTTTCGGCACGCCGGAAGGCGGAGGTAGATTTCACCGGTGCTGAGTAGGGGATAAAAAAGATTTCCACCTTAAAGTTAAGAAGAACTTCAGATACTTTAGAAAAACTTACTCAATACGACATTGGTTTCACGTGAAAAAAGTTTCACATTTTTAGCATACCTAAGCCCATGTTCTTACAATTCCAACAATATTTTGGTCATCCCTTGCCGTAAGGGTTGGCCATATCAAAAATTATTTCAGACAAAGGTTTTAGGTAATATTTAGAGGACTAACGATCACTTTCAATCGATTCGATACTGTGCGTATTAAGGGAGACATGATATTTTTTGTCTTCGAAACCCCATTTTTTCTACCTCCTGGGCCCAGAGTTGGTTGTATCAAAAAACTTTACTTAGATAAGTTTTAGTCCTTATCCAAAGAATAATAGGAACTTTAAAAGAATTCGATATTTTACTTAGTAAGAAAGTTACAGCGATATTTTCTTTATTTGAAAAAGCCCCGTTGCCACCAACATGGTCCGATTTTGCCCATTAACAAACTCGACCGACATTTTGGGTCTTATATTTTATGTATTAATTTGAAAGTGAGTGGCGCAAAATTACGGCAGTTATCGTGTCCACAAGAAATATATATATATATATATATATATATATATACACTAGCGGATTCGACAGACTTTGTCCTGTTCAAACGTTGTAAACCCAAAAATTAAAAAAAAATTCAAATAAACTATAAATTGTTTGGATCGTTTTGATGAAAAAATATGTAAAAAAAAAATTAAATACCTGACGCCACCACGTGTACAGTTATCACAACTCGACCTATGAGATCTTTCAGAGTTCTATCGAGAGCTTCAAGTGAATGGTAGTGAGCCATAGTGCATTCATCCCAGATAATAATTTTGCATTTTCTCAAAACTTCAGCTATGCCTGAATACTTCTTTATGTTACACATTGCGTCTTGATTTGTGTAAATGTTCAATGGCAACTTGAGTGCTGAATGCGCAGTCCGCCCACCATCAAGCAAGGTCGCTGCAATGTCTGATGAAGCAATTGCCAACGCAAAAACGTTTCCAAAGTTGCCACTATTTTTCGCTCCTCCATCTGCTCGATGTGGTTGTATTGGCAGCGTGTGTTAATTTATTGCTCCTCATTGCCCATGAAGTAGATTTGCAAAAATTTTGGATCGGCATCAGGCATTGAGAACAAAGAACCAATTTGATAATATACTTGGCCCTGAATCTTAAATGTTGATTCAAAATTACGATCATCCTCATTCTGAACGATTTTTGTCATTTGGAAGCAAAAATTTAATTTACGAATTTTACGCAAAAACAATTTCGATTGAGATGTGGCTCCAGCCAGTAGTGTTTTCGAAGGTTCTGGCGGTGAATTCAATGGTGGAGTGAAACTTTTCATGATGCGCAGCAAAGACCGGCCGATTCACCTTTGAATTTAAATGCATGACAGTGTTGGCATTCTTTGTCCATATTGCCGATGACAATTAGTGCATGTGTCAAATAGTCTATTTCCAGCTCATATTCGAACGCAAGGTGGTGAAATGATGCACGTGTCAATGCGCGACGTTCTTGCACGCACTATCGATCATGTGCTCTGTGTGCGTTGGTGACTCGTTGACGTGCCTCTCTTTGTCTCAATGCATTAGATCGAAGACGTTTATTGTGATGCTCTCGACTTTCATTTGCACGTGTGTTTGCAACCTGGTCTCTTAAATTTACACTGTCCGTCAATTGATCTTCTTCCGTTCTATTTAACCGACGGTTATGAACTAACTATTTGTGCATGCTGTGTACGTCGTAAAATTAATAATTAGTGTAATTAATACATTTTTATCCACATCACTTCTAATTTTCACTTCTAAAGATCATTCTAAAAAAGTACCTCCTACATTTTTTTTTGTTTAATAATTTTGAAGTTTCATAACCATATGATAGCTTAATTAATCAATTAATAAAAAAATTAAAGCACTGTAAAAAAAAGCAACATAATTAAAATTTTAGTGGAAATTTTTATCATTTTTCCCATTCTTAATCTATTTTCTCATTGCTTATTTTAACATATTTACCAAATTTTAGATAATTGTAAATTAAAAACAATTTTAGAAAATTAAAAAAAAATTAATCAGCTACAAAAATTATAACTTCAATTTTTATATATATTCTTTGAACTACGACCATAATTATTATAAGTAACTTATATTTTAATTTTATGAATGTTATAATTTATTTTAAAAACTTACGTTTTTATTTTCAAACAGTCGTTCAATAGTTCATAAGTTGCATAGAATCAAATGAGAACTGACAATTAAAATTTGTGGGTTAAGTTGATTGTTATTGAATGCACGTGTATACATCAATAAAATTCATGAAAAATGATGTAAAACACTCACTTCAATACTGCACCTTACAAATTTGCACAATGTATATTTTTTAATTACACTTTAAAACGTTATTTCAATAAATAATAATATAATATAATATTTTCAATAAGCGCGCAATTCTAAACGCGGTTGCAGCGCTGCCTACTGGATCCAATTGTGAATCTTAACCATCCGAAGATCACAACAACACATAAATAAATAAATTTAAAAAAAACATTTTCTATCGGATCAAATTGTGAATCTAAACAATTCTCAAATCAACTTAATCACACACACAAAATTTCATCAAAATCAGTCCAGCCGTTTAGGAGGAGTTCAGTCACATACACACGGACAGTAGAAAACTTTATATATATATTTCACATGGACAGAATAAATATATATATAAGGATATAAACTTTTGAACTGACGGTGGTTTTGGGATCTGGGGGATGTGAAACGCAAATATATGTCGAAATCTTCCGGAAGTCGAATCATGATATAGTAGGTAGCTTTCTTGTGAAATATACCTAAAAACAAATCACTCTCAAAAATAATTTTATTTAAAATAATTTTTATTGTTATTTTGATGAATTTAAAACGTTCTATTTATATTATTTAATTTAAAAAAAATAATTATCAGTTACCGTTATTTTAAACCACGTAGGGCATGATAATTGTATAAAATTTACACTTCATTAATTTCAACAACCAATAGTCAATGAAACATAAATAATTATATTAACTGCATTGTTTCAAATGAATGATTTACTTGGTGCCAATGAGAAAAATGATATTTTACTTGTTATAATTCAATTTTTTTTTGTTATAATTGAGCTAATAATGCCGTTACTATTACTCTTTTAGTAATTATAAGGTTATATTTTCATTTATACGTAAATGACAAGGTCATAAAACAAACGGTATGATAAATGATTTATTCAGACTCTTGTATCGCTTTCTATAAACATACTGTATTCATTGAAAATTAACGAAGCGTTTAATAATAAAACCATAACTCTTGCGTTAAAGTTCATTTGTAGAGTACGTTTTCTTGAAATAAAGCTCTTTTACCTCAGTATTTCAATAAAATATAATGCATTCGGGCTCAAAAGTTTCTTAGAATTTATAAATAAACTAAAAATTCGTGTATCTCATCTATTCATCAAAAATATTATTCGTATAAATCGACCAGTGAAATGGACAATGGGGTCAAAGATATATCTCGACACATTTTTAATAAATTAAGATTTGACATATGGAAATTTTTTTTTTTAAAGGACACTTGCTTTTAGTAATAAGTAAGAAATTTATAGACTGGATGACATTAACATAAATAAATAAACATATACAGAGTGTTTCTTAAATGGTAAGATGGCTATACTTTTTCGGATTCTACTTGTAAATATAAACAAAAAATATCGTTAGGAAAAATGGCAATTTCTCCTTCATTCTCCCCCTGTCCGCCATTTTGTTATTTTTATATAAAAATTTATATCAAGTTCGGATAGACGAATCACATTAATATTTGGTTAGCATCTTGGTAATAAAGTTTTAAAATTAGCAGAGAGAATAAATACCTTACCTTTACAATAAATTATTAATAAATATATAAATTTAAATTAAAAAAAAGTTAAAAAAAGGAGATTAAGTCGGATTTGAACCGCTGTGCCTTCCTCTTGTAAGATCCAAATATTTCATTAATTGAAATTTTATTTGGCTATAACTCAGGAACCGAAGAAAATAAGTACCACTTATGATATATCGTTGAAATCTTTCAACGAGGGCTTATTACTGCAGTTAAGATGAAGTCCAAAATCCAAATTGTTTTGGATTTTGGATTTTTTTGGCCACTTTTGGTTCAGTCATTGCAATCAAAAGGGGAGGTGCACAACTAGATGTTACAACAGTTCTAAAATTCAAATTTAAAATCCTACGACTAACCGTTTTTAAGTTATGCGAGATACAAACGTACGCACAGATGTCATGCCGAAACTAGTTAAAATGGATTCAAGGATGGTCAAAATGGATATTTCCGTTGAAATTTGAAAACCGACATTTTTCGCGATCACAATATACTTCCTTTACTTCGTATAAGGAAGTAAAAATTGAAGAAAAAAATTAAAGAATCATATCTTTAACAATTTGGAAAAACATTGGGATATGTAATAAAAGATATTACCGTTAATGGGGTAAATAAATATTTCTACAATTTATTTTAATATTATTTCTACTGTTAATACAATTTAATGGATTATTACTACACTTTCAAACTTTTTTCCAACTGAATTTTATCCATGTAATTTAAGTTAAAACGATCATTTTATAATATTAAAATAATTTCATGAATAATCTTGACCTAATTATAGTATGTTGAAATAATAATTCTTATAAAAATAATTTAACAATATACGACTTGCATTTCTTTTAACTACATTACAAACAATAAGCCCACAATAATGATAACAACGGATTCATTTTGTAACAAGAATTCCATTGATGGAAATGCATTATTTTGTTTTAATAAACGGCAAACAATTTTGCAATCAGTAAGATATTTTTACTCAAGGTTCTCGTAAGATTAATCTGCATCTACGCGAAACTAATCTGGGTCTAAAAAGATTCCAATAACAAATGAAATGCAACTACATTTGGTATTTCACTACTTTTTCTTATCGTTACAATATTTCTGTGTAAGATTTTACTATAATTACATAATTTTGTTTCTTTAATTTTTGAAATGAAAGTTTATATATAGTGTAATAGTTATTACAATTTGTTCAGTTTAGTCGGTAAGAAAATTTGGTTGTAACAGTTAAAATATCAATGAACTGGTATATTATGTAATACTTCAATTAGCCCTTTATCTCAAGTTATTTAGGTAATTCGGGATGATCTATAATTAATGATACTATTAAATAAATAATTTTCTTTTTAATAGGCCAATAAAACGATTTTTGGAAACGGAGTACTTATTTCCACAAATGAAATAAATGCCAACCAATTTTTCTCCAAATAGATCATTTCTACGTTGTTTTTTATTTTCTAGAGGATATTCCTGCAGTATCTTGTTGTATTTGTTTTTTTAGATAATTTAAATGGAAAACATTATTTTAAAATGAAAAACTTTATTGTAACAAGACCATTTGAAAATATTTTTAAGCTTTTTTTAATCGTTGTTAAATTTTGGTTTATTATAGCGTAATAGTGTAAGACTTGATTTCACTACAGTATCAAAAATATATTCTTGCGAAAATTAAAAATAATTTTTTGAAGAGATTAGAGTAAAGAAAAAATACTTATTCCAGAATTTCAGCGAAATTATGCTGCATAGTAGCTTTTTACATCATTTTTCCTCGTTTTTTAAAACGTTTTTGTTAAGACGCTTGCAGTTTTCTTACCATTGTCCCTTTCTTAAAGATGGACTTTTAAGACAAGCAGCGCTTTTGGAGACTATCCATAACTTATAAAGTTAAAAATTAAAAAAAAAAATCCTATTACGAAAACACAGACTAAAAAATAAAAAAGGCATTTTTTGAAATTAGATAAGATAGATCAAAACTAACTACCAAAATTTTGGTAAATCTTAATTACTGTTCTTTCTTTCTTCGACAATGAAATCGTATCTTCACAATTTAAGTTTGGGTTTTCGTAATTTTCTCTTCTTTTTTAAAGTTACATTGTCGGTTACCACAACTGGTGCATAAGAATATTTTTAAATTCTGTTAAGAAAAGCAACACACGATAGAATCAAAATTTAAACCTGTGAAAGTATAAGTTATATTGAACAGAAATTGTAGGAAACATTTTACTTTTATTATTATTATTTCTTTAATTTGTTATAAGACTCAAAAATAGCAACTTGGTTTAAGTTAAAATCGTTCATTGAACTCAAATTAAAACGGTATACAAATAGCCAAGTTTCATTCAAATCCTATTAAAACTAATTAAATCATAATTGAATATAACTTTAAGTCTTACAACACAAAAAAAAAATTATCATAACAGCTGATCGATGACGATATTAACAACTAATCAAACTAGTATGTTAAAGACCATAATTCTAATACTTTAACCTTACGCGACTAATTTGACTTGAAATAACCCCATTTTTCTGACAATGTTTTAACAATAAACTGTAAGGATAATAAATTACTAAAGGAAATATTTATTATGATAAAAATAAAACTATTAAACAATTAAGTTGAAATTACCATGAAATATTGAATTACATATTCTACAATAGTTATCCATCCTGTAATTATTTGCTTTTGTTTCAATCATAAATAATTAAACACATATTACATGTATATTATATTAAGATAAAAGTAATTTAATTTGTTACTTTTTAATAACAAAGGAAATCTACTCCTTAAATCTCACACTTTTTTTTAATAGTTATAATTGAATTGTATGTTAAGTAAACCTAAGAAATTATAGAAATGCGCCTATTCTATGATATAATAATTACACTGTGTATTTTTTATCTGATGTCTCGTATACCTGTTTTAAGTTCCACAGAAAAAATAAATTGGTTGAACTGACTAAAAAAAAATTTGGCATGTATTTTTAGTAATTTAATTTAATACAATATTTCTTTGTCATTTTTATGAAATTCATTGATTCCTTATATTAAAATTTGGTCAATTTAGTTGGTAAGAAAATTTGGTTGTAACAATTAAAATATCAAAGAACTGGCATTTTCAATTAATCCTTTACGGAAAAATAAGCCAAAGTTTGATTTCGTTAAGCAACCAACAATTAAAAAAAAAAAAAAAAAAAAAAAAAAAAAAAAAAAAAAAAAAATGTATGGTTGAAGTTCCGCTTAAACCGTTTTCCCAATTGAGTTACCCCTTTTATTTTTTTACCCTGTTGAATAATGTGAATTAATACGACACCGATATTTTGAAAGGAAAAACTTAGGAATGTTTGCTTGACAAAGGATGCTTTACAAAGCATCTTTGCTTCATTTAAAGGTAAGTAAGCATAAACAAATTTTTATATACGAGTATTTAAACTAATTTTTGGTTACATATGCGTGATTACTTTTAAATCACGATGAATCCAATAACTTGTGTTAAAATTAATTCTGAACAGAATATAAGCGATAATTGTTACTATTATTGCAAATAAAATTGTGTGTAGGTTTAAAATCGGGAAACAAACGATTCTACGAGGTGGTTAAATAAGTCCCGTGTGGTCAAATAAGTGCATGTGTGCGTACATGTGTAAGCCATCTCTCTCTCTGTGTGTGTGAGTACGTGTGCGCGTATTAGTGTGGACTTACTAGTACCCAAACTTTTACCATTTTTACATTGGCAAAGGCAGAAACACCGATACAACTGAATTAGGAATTAGCAGAGTCAAGTGGTTATGCCAAAACTTACAAAAAAGTAATAATTACAAAATATTCGATGATAATTGGTTTACTATTTCAGTTAACAATGAAAGTAAAAAGGTAAGGACTTGTTAATAGTAGGATTGTTAGAAGTAACAGAATAATAGCGGATTGATAAATGCTTATAAAGGCTCGGTTTATTTTTAAGATGAGATAAACAATATAAAAAAACCTTCAAGATACTCATAAAAAACATATGTACTTTATGCAATCGTAGAAAAGAATTGAGTTTATTGATAATGTAAAGCGACAGACAGCTGTCAAAAACAGCAATTATGACAAATGACTATAACAATAATTTATAGAATAAAAAAACATATTCGCACGCCAGTTATCAGAGAAAGTAAGATGTGATTTTCGTTGCCTTCCTCATTAAGTCGTATTTATAGAGACGACTTATTTTTATGTTCAGCGAAAAAAATTAAATCTCGAAAAAAATATGGAAGAAATATTTATGAATATATTACCAATATATAAATTTATTTGTTGTAGCGATGAAAATGAGAACAAGAGTGTTGTTATGTACATGTGTCACCTATTAATTTACATACTGAAGCAGAAGCGTTGCGGTTTTACCAAATAGCACATCGACTGTAAAATGTAATAGTTTTAGGTATATGAGAATCTATGTATGTTTTATATATATATATATATATATATATATATATATATATACATTTACAAACATACATTAGTCCGACCAACTAAATACTAACTATCAAACCAGTAAGTGGAATACACTATCAGTATGTCGATACTATTTCATTTTAGGCCTGTATTTTATAATTCATTAGCTTGCCAATAAATAATATAAGGATTTGAGACCATGTCGAGGACATTACTTGCGTATTATACAAACATAGGCACAATTATTTTTCTATTATCCATTTGCTGTATTATACATATTAAGCAAGCGAGCATTCCAGTACCGTGCAATAAGATATCATGCGATGCTTATTATTTATTGTATGAGTATGGTGACTGTAAATTATATATAATGATAATAAAAAAGAAACAAAAAAAAAAAACATGATGTCCTTCTAACTAAAGGATTAATAAATAAATAACTAATTAAGAAACTTTTTTTTAATTTAAATAATATATGTGTTACTTAAAAACCGGTTTTTCTTGGAAAAAACCCCTAAATGAAAATGAACAATATCTAATTAATAAATAACCAATTTACTTTGAACATTTCAATATATTCTGTATTAGAGAAATTGACTCGGTTTCGTGAAAAGTAAAAAAAAAATCTAATAAAGAAATTACTACTTAATAAAAATGCATATTTATTAATACTTTATCTTTCACTATTAACATACCAACGAAAATTTCACTGCATTTTAATATCTGGTTTCGTGATAAATAAAATTCTTTAAGAGATTCCAATTAACTTTTTAACGGTTGGTCTTATTTTGATAATTATATCCGACAAACAGATGCACAAAACTGTTTTACATCGGTTCAGTATATTTTAAGACGATTTAAGTTAAATAAAAAGATTAAAACATGCTGCTTAAACCGGTAAAGAGACTTTGAGCTTTGGCGAAGTTCCTTCTTCTCTTCGGCAATTTTAATTAATACTTAGGGGGAGCTAAGGTTGACAGGAATTTAAGGATCAACATATCTTAAAATTGTTTATGTGGACCATGCAGTTTTTTGTTTAAAAACTTCTGCTGCTATCCAGAAGAGACTTAGTTATTGGATTATCAGTGCCATTTTTTTTTACAAAATATTTTTGGGGTTATAACTGAAGCTTGAATATACGTAAAAAAAAGTATGGATCGAATGGAAAACGTTCTTTTTTTGAAGTTGTTAAAACATGAGAAACAAACAGTGATGGTTTTGTCTGTAAAAAAAATCTGATGTGGACACACATGACTTCCTTGTAGCCTATTGAATTACATATACTCATGTTTTTAAAATGAAAAGTATATACATTTTTGTTTCATTAATAAGTTCTGATATTTCTTCATATTTTTATTAATTTTTGTTTATTTTTTATTATTGAATTATTTATCGTAAAAACGTTTTTACAATCAGAGGTTAGTAATTATTAATAAATCAATATATATAAATAAAAAAATAAATAAAAAATAAAAATAAAAAAAGGAGATGAGATCGGATTCGAACCGATGAGCCTTCCCCTTTTAAGATCCAAATATTTCAATAATTAAACTTTTATTTGGCTATTACTCTGGAACCAATGAGGATAAGTATCTTTTATCATATTGATGGAAAGCTCTCAATGAGGGCTTATTACTGCAGTTAAGAAAAGTTAAAAATCCAGATTTTTTTGATTTTGGACACTTTTGATCCAGTCGTTTGCAATCGAAAGGGGAATTGCACAACTAGATGTTAAAGCAGTTTTAAATCCAAAATTTTAACATCCTACGACTAATCGTTTTTGACTTATGCGAGATACATACATACGTACGTACAGACGTCACGTCGAAACTAGTCAAAATGGATTCATGGATGGTCAAAATGGTTATTTCTGTTGAAATCTGAAAACCGAAATTTTTAGCCATCACAATACTTCCTTCACTTTGTACAAGGAAGTAAAAAACGAGCAGATGATAGTGAATCTTTTAAACAAATAAGAACACTTTATTGAAAATTGAACGATCATTATATCGAACACCGTAAAAAATGTTATCGTCTCCGACATTCATCGGAAACTAAAAATTAATTGATTGAATCCCAATATTTATATTTCTCAGAGCTACAAAAATTTATTTCATATTCTCTTAATTAATTTGTGATCAGGAAAGGCATTCTGCCGTAATAATCCCTTCAAATCCACTTAGCTTTTTTAAAGCCAAGATATTGCCATCAACCATTAGATATTGCATCAGAAGATGAGATGAAATGGAAATTTTGTAGCGTGTGAGAAATGCCATGCCTGATTGGGATTCAAACTCGGACCTCCAGATGAAAAGCCGAGACGCTACTACTCGGCAAATCCCACTTAGCTAATCCAAGAAAAACTGGATAAAATTGGCACAAGGGGATAATAAGTTAATATTATTTTATCAAAAGGAAAGTGGTTAAAAAATGATGCAGCTCAATAAAGCTGGTTCACTGGTTTTCTTAATGTATGTTTAGTTTTAATGCTAGTTTTAAAGCTATTAAAAACTCATCCGATAAGTAATTTTAATTAAACAAAACTAGAATATTCGCCTAAAATAAAGATGTTTTATTTTTTAGCAACACAAACTGAAATGGTAACAGAATTGTTAAGCTGGTCATAACATCTCCTATTCAAATTTACCAATTTTTTTACTTATCACCGAACAGTTAGCTAAACTAAAATATTCGTCTTCTATCCTTAATAGGCTAATGCTATTTCATTTATGTGATATAGATTATTGTTCCAAGCATTAAGTGTAACTCACTAAAGTTTATTTTACAATATATATAAATATTTTACAACTTTTAAAACTTATATAAAATAAAAATGTAAAATTAACAGATTCTGTTTTATAGGAAATTTATACAGTTGATTAAAACGGTGTTAAAAGCTTGCATTTGATCTTATATCACATATTAGTAATCTGGTGGTGTATAACGTTGGTGCACTTTCTTGATCATTAAGTTTTTTTTCCTTTCTTTTTTTTTGTTTAGCCTCCGGAACAAAAAAGTAAAGTGCAGTGTTTACTCTGAAGTAAAGTGTTACTTCAGAGGATGAATAAAGATAATATGTTTGAATGTAAATGAAGTGTAGTCTTGTACAGTCTCAGGTCAACCGTTCCTAAGATGTGTGGTTAATTGAAACCCAACCACCAAAGAACATCTTTATCAACGATCTAGTATTCAAATGTGTGTAAAAGTAAGTAATACTAGTAAGCCTTTACTAGTATTTTAAACCTTAAAACTGTCGGCTTCGAAATCAACTGATTTGTGATAACGAGTTCACCAATAGAACAACCCGATGGATTGATAATTAAGTTAAGCAACATTAAGTGTAGTTTCCGTTCAGGTGGATAGATACTATGAGAGTGGCAATTTTTAGTTAATAATCAAAGCAGCTATAACACTCAATTTCAGAAAAATAACAATCCCCTTACTACACGTGAAGACATAATTGTCAATATTTAAAAATTATTGTATCTGTTATAAGATTTTACAATCTAAAAATATCTCTTTCTGTATAACAAAAAAAAGTACATAAAAAAGTTATAAAATAAGATGCTACAGTTGAAATCATTCAATAACTTCAGTAACAGATAAAAATTGAACGTAATTCACTAATGATGTTTAGTTAATTATGGTGGAGATATATTAATTATGTTGTGTGCACTTTTTCCTGGTTAATAATTCTTACCAATCTTACCAATAATTATTAACACATCAGACTACGGTTGAATATGGCCATGAACTCGGCAGTGATTAGAGATAATGTTCAATGATAATAATCATCCAAAATTTGGTGTAATTTCATTAATAAAATGTTAAAGTAGCCGGTGGGCATTATCTATGAGTACGTAATTGAAAAATATATTCGGTAAAGAATTCTGCATATTTATGATTCTGCATATTTATTATTCAATTAGAAAAGAGCGCCGAACAAAATTATAATTATCAAGAAGTAATGAATTAGTTGTTTTAATTTTATTTTTGCAGGAACCGTTTTTAGTGTTCTTCCTGCTTCATGCCAGTGAATTGAAGGTATGTAAGCAGTTACAAACTAGCTTATGCGGTCTAAAATTACTAGAAAAAAAAGACAACTAAACGGTCAATAAGCCTTACATAATAGGGTTGGTTGGGATATCTATTGATGATTCTTTAGTTTTGCTTGGCTTTGTGAAGCAACTGATAATATCCATATACAAATAAAATTAACTTAGACACTAAACAGACATCATAAAAATGCATTCAGCTATTAATTTTGATAAAACCTATATATATATATGTAAAACAACATATCCGTGAGTCATTCATAACCAACGCTCAGTAAAAAATAATGATGATAAATTGAAAAAAAATGTATACACGTTCTTCTTAACGTGTAAGTGCATACTAAGAAAGAAGTTATTGAAATTTCGAGTTAGTGTTAAAATGGAATAACAATGAAATTTATTATTTTTTTAATTTCTCGGTAACAATTGAAGAAATCAACTTGACTTTTCATATGTGTTATCTTCATATAAATATATAAAAACCAAGTTTAAAATTTTTGAAATTCGAACTTGAAAGCGGTGAAGAAAAGTAAAAAACGTTTGAACTATGATAGCAAATTTTCCCTATTCCACAAAAGATATTCAGTATATCTGGGCTTGCAAATATACTCCTCAAATAAGTATCTAAAAACCATTTTCGATTTTTTAAGGGGTGCGACGGTGTATGGGCCGGCAGTTCAACCAGTACAGCCACTGCCACTATACTATATGTGCGACACGATTGGCTGTCCTGCCTAAGGTTAATTGAATAAAAGACATAAAAAATAAAAAAAATGACCACGACTGGAAATGCAAGTAACCGTATAGTGAGGGCGAAGCCGCAACGGGATGCTAGTTAGTTTATAAATCTGTTATGAGTAGTATAAAAAATTTGATGTGGACATCACATGACTTCCTTGTACGCCTATTAAATTACATATACACATTTTTTGCTGCACTTCATTTAAACTTATTTTATCTGAAAGTGAGATACGATCCTCCAATTCTTTAATAAAGTGGACTGTTACACAATTGCTGAAATATTAGTTTTTATTAACATCAAATATTTATACAATTATTAATTCAACAATCTTACATGAAATATTAGGATAGAGTAAAAGTCCCTTTATTACTCGTATTATTAGATCAGAAAATGTTAAAACCAAAGAAAGAATAAAACCATTAAAAGAAGATGATAAATATAAAGAGGAAGAAAACGTTAAGACCAAGGAAAGAATAAAAAGATTAAGAGCGGATGATGAATATAAAGGGAGAGAAAATTTGAAAACTAGAGAACATGTACACAAATTAAGATCAGAAGAAATATATGAAATCAAAGAGCGATTAAATGATTGACAATAAAAAACAAATAAACGAAATGATCAACTCCGACTCAGGGAGAATACTGTCCGACAATATCAGAGTAGTACTAAACTAAAAGATATTTTTTTGCAATTTATTAAAGATAGGGTATGTATGCCTCAGTATATACGTTGTTCTTGTGAGGGTCTATTTTTCAGTCACTCTGTAGTTAACTTTAATGTAGATAAAATTAAACAGAAATTCCAGATAATTAAATAAAATTAAACAAAAATTTAAGTAGAAAATAAAAAAATACGATACTAAATTTATTTTTCAGTTAATATTAAAAAATCAGATGTTTCACCAAATCTATTACATATACACATTTGTATGTCTATTAAATTACATATAAACATTTTTAAAAGTACATAAAATTTTATTTCACTAATAACTTTCTCTCAATCTTTTGACTGATTAAAATATTTCATTTTATTATTATTATTGAATTATTAATTATTGTAAAAAGGTTATTACAATCACGGGTTAATAATTATTAAAAATCATTAAATTAAAAAAGTTACAAAAAATAAATTTAAAAAAAGATGAATTCTGATTGGAACCGATGTGTCTTCCATTTTAAGATCCAAATATTTTATTAATTATTTTAATTTTAAAGTTTTACTTGGCTATAACATTGGAACCAGTGAAAATAACTACCACTTATGATGTATCGTTGAAAAGCTCTCAATGAGGATTTATTATTGCAGTGAAGAAAAAGTCCAAAATTCAAATATGTTTGGATGTCTTTGGAAACTTATGGTTCAGTTTATTGCAATCAAAAGGGAAAGTGCACAACTAGATGTTACAGCAGTTCTAAATCCAAAATTTCAACATCCTACGGCTAATCGTTTTTGAGTTATGTGAGATACATACGCACATACGTACGTTCAGACGTCACGCCTTATTTTTTTTATTCAAAAAATATTTGAATTTTGGACTTTTTCTTAACTGTAATAATAAGCTCTAATTGAAAGCTTTTCAATAATATATCATAAGTGGTACTTATTTTCACTGGTTCCAGAGTTACAGCCAAACAAAATTTTAATTCATGAATTATTTGGAGGAAGGCAAATCAGTTCGAATCCGACTTCATCTCCTTTTTTTTATTTAATTTTTTTTTAAATTATATATAATGATTTATGAATAATTATTAACCTCTGATTGTAAAACCTTTTTTTCGATAAATATTTCAATAATAACAATAAAAAAAAAAATATGAAGTTATTAATGAAATAAAATTTTATGTACTTTTAATTGTATAAAAATGTGTATATGTATTTTAATAGGCGTACAAGGAAGTTATGTGGTGTCCACATCAGACTTTTTAAATAAACAATATAAAAAATAAAAACATAAATATTTTTATTATTCTGTCATAACAAAGAGTAGTAGGTTACGAAAGTAGTGAATACTTTTGATGTTGTTTATTTAAGCGATTTTATTTTTCTTACGTCATAATAGTCAAATGCATGTCAACGAATTTAGGCAAAAACACAAAAATATCTAACTGTATTCATTTCTGTTATACTGCAAATTTTTTTGAAGAAATTAGACAAAAAACAAGTGCATTGAATCAAACTTGGAATATACATCCTTTTGCCAATCCAAAGAAAATGTGTGATCTGATCTTTCAGCAGTATATATGCAATAAAAAAACAGAAATTGCTCTTGGGAAATTAAATTTTCCTCAGATTTGTCCTTCAATATATTTTTATTTAGAATGCATTTATTTTATGAAAAGTAATTCAGTAGATAGAGTTTTACGGAAAAGATTTAATGAAAAAATGAATTTCTAACACCATCTACTCATAAATAGTGACTTGACCTACCTAATAGGCAAATCATATTATTAATTTTTACGAAGGACTTGCGTAGGCTTGTACTACGTAAGGTAATAAGCTTAATACTAGTTTTATGACATGAAGTTGGGTCATAAGAATGTTTGTCACTAACACAAAAATATAGTGATTATATTATTAAAAAAAAAAATAAAAGGTGATGAATATTTAAAAGCTATTGAAATTACTTTTCAAATTTCTTGTTAAAAATGTTTTTAAAATTGATGATATTAAGATCCACGCATATATTACAAAAGCCATCTGAATAAAATTAATAATAATGTAGAATTTTCAAATAATTTACGTAAATCAAACAATACGACTAAATTTCTCCTTGAATAATTTAAAAAAAATTAGGGACTGTTTACAAAATGGAATAATTTTAATAAATTGGACAAGCGATCGGAAGATACTATATTCTCTTTTTGTTTTCACTTTAAAAAAAAAAACTGAAAAAAAAACTTTTGTGAAAATTTAAAAAAACAAAAAAAAAGAAGATTATTTGAGACAATTAATAAAACAATTAAGGAAGATTGTCTACTTATTTCCATATTCGTAATAAGGAAATATTGTTTAAGCTGGATAGATTCCGAACTGATATTTCAAAAATAAAAACGATTTTTAATGAAACACCCAGAATTTTGTGCTCACCAAGAAAGTTGATATTGTTTTTTTCCGCCTATAATCTCTCTGCTCCTCCCCCCCCCCCCGGAGCCAGATCCGCAATTACGCATAAACTCAGCTCCGAGAGGTGCCTTCGCCTCAAACTACCTCGGTAGGGCGCTAGGCCCCGCCCAGGCAACCGGGATTCGGTCTTGTGTTACACGCTATGCCATGTCCCGGCGGGGGAATTCTTCAGGGTTCCCCCGTCGGGACTTCGGTCTTGACGCCCTTTCTCTAATGAAGAATCCCCGGAGGGAAACGAAAATAAACAACTAAATTGTAGTAAAAAAACTACGGTAAAACAGCGGAAGTACGGAACATAGAAAAACAGAACCGTAATCGGTCTAGAGCTCAAGTTAACCTCCAAGGAAGTTGATATTAATTAATTATAACTAAATTTTTTGCATCAGTGAAAGTACTAAAATTTACTATAACATTAATTTAATACCTTAATAAGATATTAAATGATCTAAAATCATACAATAGGTAATAATAAATAATAATGTTATAATAATTTTAGGTAATATCAAAACCTACTAGAAAAAGAATGAAGATTCGAGTTAACGAAAAAATTTAGCAATCATAGGCTCATAACGTATCCCTCAAAGACTAAAATGTACAAAACAAACTGATGATTAATCTAAAATTATTAATTAAAGAAAATTCATTCTAATATTTACTAATTTATTTGGTAAGTTCTTTTTTATTAATTTTCATATTCACTTAATGTTAAAAATACTAAATTTTATTTTTAACATTTGTTCCACGATATGAAAAATTGTATGACCGCGCGCATGTGTGTACAGAACACACACACACACACACACACACACACACACACACACACAGAGAGAGAGAGAGAGAGAGAGAGAGAGAGAGAGAGAGAGAGAGAGAGAGAGAGAGAGAGAGAGAGAGAGAGAGAGAGAGAGAGAGAGAGAGAGAGAGACAGACAGACAGTCATTCAAGAATACATACAATAATTTTATCGTAGAAAGAAAAAAGCATTTTTTTTTTTTATTCTAATTAGCAATTACATAACACTGAGAGTAGGATTTAATACTGGAAGATTATAAGGATGACGTAATTATTATGCACCAATAAACATATTTCGATGAATGATTTAAAACAAGAAATTAGTACGGAAATGAATCAATTAACAAATGGAAGAGCTACGCTTATATGCAATGTTTTAAGATTCGTATTGCTCTAAGATACTTAAGAGTTAATTTAGTGATGTGAATTACATGTTAAGAAGACATTTCCTGCTTCATTTACAGAATCTAAAATTATACTGATAAAATTATAAATTATGATTTATAAAAATTTAATTTAAATTAAATATTATATTAATAATATGCACATTAAGTTGATGGATTACCAATTCAACATAGATTCATTTCTTTACTTTTTCATTTTTATTAATGAATCTTTTGAAGAAGAAGAAGAAATAAAAGATTTTTCAAGATTTACCCCTGTTTTTATCCGACTATTAAGCTTTTATTTTTATACTTTAAAATTAACAGTTTTGGTTTTTAAAACAGCCAGAAGTTTTACTATAAAAACTAGAATTCATAAATTATGTATGCGCATATACGTATATGTCACACAGTCATATATGTACGCAGTGATTATACGAGGATGTACTTTATGTGTGTGTACGCGCGCGGGCGCAGTATCAAACTGCAATAGAAGTTATGTACTTATTCTTATCAGATTTCTTAAAACTAATTTCTTTAAAAATTTTAAATATAAAAAAGGATTGTATAAAACTGTTAGAAACTACTTTAGAGGAAAAGATATTATATATATATATATATATATATATATACACAGAAGGTATACATACATATAATGTACCTGTTTATATGTATGCTAAGGTTTCATATCAAATGTAATTTCTTGAAGAAGCTAAACAAATTTTTTTTCTCGTTTGTACTCTGATTGTGAATTTTTTTAGTGAACTTATGCCGTTCAAATCATTACACACACTGTAATTAATACATATCTATAAATTCATAAAACTTTACTACTATTTCTACTACAGCCTGCAACCTCAAAACGGTTGCGGTTTTAGAACTTTGACAATAACACATTCTGTTATTAACGAAATTTAATTGACATTGTAAGTTCATAAAGTCCTTTTTTTTATTATCCCTTATTCTCCAGGGCTGGACATACAATCAAGTAAAGCTCAACCCAAGACAGCGTCCTTCAACTCTAAGAGGGCCTCCCAACCAACCGGCAGTACGTTCGGCATGGCAGTTCAGCCCCCCCCCCCCCAACCACTGGTGGATCTTTTTTATCGCCTGCCTCTAATCTCCGAAAAGAGGTATACCGGACCCGACTATGTCGTTTCCGGGCCCCTCCCCGGAGACCGGGCCTCGGTCAAATTCATAAAGTTACTGTCGAAAAATTTCACTTTTCTCAAAAATGTTTTCGTATTTAATTAATCTAAATTTATGGTGTAACTAATGGATAATAAGTTACAAGTTGGTCCTTGGACTAAATAGCTTTTGTAAAAATTGTCAATACTGAATAACAATAACGTACAATTAATCATGAAAATACCTGTACTAGTGAATTAAAACTGTTCTAATTTTACGTACAAATGTACATAAATATATATATTTTTTACGCGCAACATGACAATGACTGTTTATACTTTTTTTACAGCTTCACACTTTTTTACGTCTAAGATATGACTCCCTGAGGTATTTCAAGTGTTTGGGAAAATCAAGTTGTCAGGGATGGAATTTCTGATGGCTTTTTTTAATCTTAATTTTAATTAGGTAGGTGTAAACCATTTTATATCTAATAAAACTTATTGTTAACTATAAGTAAAAAGAACAATTAATTCATTCTTGTAGAAATCTATATTAATTTCTAATAAATATGTAAGATAAGGTAATGAATATTTTTTATAATAAAAATAAGAATAATAACCATATTTATAAACTGCAGACGACTGGACCATCCTGTTCCTGTTCTACAATAAATTAATTAATTCCCTTCTAACTGAAGGTCAAATTTAAATCAGGAAAGATTTTATTGTGAATTTATAGGAAGAGATTAAAAATTATTATTTTATGACCGTGATATGGATGGATCATTAAAATTAGAACTTTATTCAATAATTAACCGATTATTTATTTAGATATTTAAATTAATTAACATAAATAGAGAAATATTGTTTTATCCTTGAAATTTCTTAAAGAAAAATATAAATTTAATTCAAAGTACGTAAAAAAAAAAAAGATTAATATATGTACTGCATTTAATGTTAATGTTTAGTGTACTTAAGAATTAAAATCATTAAATTATTAATTTTCCATTGTATCGTTATGTAGTAGGCAACCTACATCATGTCGGCATTTCCTTATTACAAAAAACCACTCAAGGTTCATGGAGAGAAAAATGTAGAATTAATTTTTCCATTTGAAATAAATTACTATCATTACAATAAAACCAAAAGAATTATAATTTTCACAATTATTTTGTGAATGGTAAATAAAACTATTAATGTATTTTGTTACTGTTTGATATTATTTTAAAAAAATGTGAACTTTGTTTTAGTAAACGATTTTATTTTCCTGGCATCGTAGTTCTAAAGCTACACTGCAAAAAGGAAGTATGATAATCAGTCAATAATGGGGTAAAGGTATTTTTTGCATTTCTTGACATTTTATGACCCAAGAGCCCCCTAAAAAAGAAAATGTGGGGGTAATGTTCCTACGTATGTACGTGAGTTGGCGTGTTTGAAAGCCTAATCATTTTTGACTAGATTAATCGTTTTTGATAAATTTTGTTTAGAGGGTCGTGTATATGGGGCAATTTGTTGGTAAAATTTTGTGGTCAATTTTCTTAAAATTTCGCAAATATAATCCTTCACTTTATATTAAGCTTAGTTTATGCTTGCATGTTATTCTTACCATTTAAAAAAAAGAATTTGTCTCAAAATTTCCCCTTCCCCAAAAATCGAAAAAAAAATTATTATGTTTTCTTAGGCATAGTAATAATGCAAAGGACCTCCAAAAAATATTTGAGGGGGCAATAATGGAGCTGGGAGAGCCGATAAAATTTTAAATATATCGATTTTTTTATTTTTTAAAAAACTTTTTTGGTCTATTTAAACATTTTTAATTTTTAGATAACTATGTATTATTATATATAACCATGTATCATTACTGTTTCGTTATATAAGAATAAATAACCAATGCCAGGAAAGCATTACAACTTTATTGCCAACTTTTTTTAATCAGTAAAAAAAATTTGTTTTAAAGTTCTGATCTTACTAATTAGACTTGAATTTCCAAAAAAGACTTGAAGCAAAATTATTATAGTTAGTTTTAAATTTTGAGAAATAATAATTTTAATCATTTATTCTCAAAGGAACAACAGATTTACGCTCAAGTAAAATCCTTTTATGATACATAAATTTTGTAACGTATTAAAAATGCCGTGTATGACCTGATTGGATCCTAGAACTTTCCGGATAAAAGGTATAGACGCCACGCTGACCTGCGTGGCGGAGTTTTAGCAATGTTAACTGGTGGAATATAGCAATGTTAATAAATGTTAAATAGGAGGTTTCTTACCATGGTACAAAGCATAATAATAATTTATAAAATTACGAAAATAAAATAGTACATCTATAATTGAACAAGTACTGAAGGATATCATATGTTGTAATTATTTTAGAAAAAAATCTGATGTGGACACACATGACTTCCTTGGAGGCCTATTAAATTACAAATACACATTTTTTGCTGCACTTCATTTAAACTTATTTAATTTGAAAGTGAGATGCGATCTTCCAATTCTTTAATAAAATGGACAGTTACACAATTGCATTGTGGTGGACACCACATTGCTTCACATTTTTTTGTGGTGTTCGTATCAGCATTTTATATTAGTTATATATTAATTTTGTTTCACGGCGTTCAAGTAGTTATGTGGTGTAAATGAGAACGTGTCGGATCCGTAACCAAGAGCACGTTGGTTTGAATCAGATTTCATTTACATATATATTTTTTTAAATTATATTTAAATTTAAATATATTGATTCGTTAATTATTAACCTCTGTAAAAAATTTTGAATTAAAATGAAAAGTACATAAAATTTTATTTCACTAATAACTTTTGATTTTTTTCAAATTTTTTTTATTGGTTAATTGAATTATTATTTATTGTAAAAAAGTTTTACATTCAGAGGTTAATAATTATTAATAAATTAATATATTTAAATTAAAAAAGGAGATGAAGTCTGATTTCAATCGATAGGTCTTTCCCTTCTAAGATCCAAATATTTCATTAATTAAAATTTTATTTGGCTATAACTCTGGAACCTATGAAAATAAGTACGACTTATGATATATCGTTGAAAAGCTCTCAATGAGAGCTTATTACTGCAGTTGAAAAAGTCCAAAATTCAAATATTTTTGGATTTTGGGTTTCTTTGGACACTTATGTTTCAGTTTATTGCAATCAAAAGGGGAGGTGCACAACTAAATGTTACAGCAGTCCTAAATCCAAAATTTCAATATCCTACGGCTAATCGCTTTTGAGTTATACGAGATACATACATACGTACGTACAGACGTCACGCATAAATTAGTCAAAATAGATACAGGGATGGTTAACATGGATACTTCCGTTGAAACCTGAAAACCGAATTTTTTTTGCGATCACAATACTTCCTTTACTTCAAACAAGGAAGTAAAAACCATAATGAAATTTTCAAAAACCTATGAAAATAACATTCTAAACCAGTGGCACCCAATCTGGCTAATACTCAACTCGGAGAAAAAAATGCTAGGAAGTTCAGGAAAGTAAACAATACTCTTACACAGTTCTGCGCAAGGAGACTTTCGGTTCTGACGCCTTCACTAATTTGCATTAAACGCATTAATTTTCAAAGTACAGCGCAATACATACGTTCGATTAACGAATAGACCCTTCAAACAACCATCAAGTTTCAACTCATTCACCACTAAGACTCACTGCATAAGCTCTTATGAAAGATACATCAATACAAAATCTGTTGTGGACCTTAAATTGAGCGTAAAGAAGAACGACTCTATAAATCTTCATCAAATTTTCGCATATACTATTTTAGATATACTACTACAGCATAACTAAATTTCAATGAAATTGATCTAATAATTTTGGAGATTGTTGACTAAGCCAAAAAATTTTCAAATATTTTGGAACGATTGAGCGTAACTGATGAAACATTCAACCAATCTTCACAAAGTCTCACAAGCACAACTTAAGTTATACTACTACAGCATTTATAAATTTTAATGAAATTGATTGAATATATTTGGAGAGTTTCGAGCCACAAATTTTATACAAAGGTCTATAAAATTTATATAAAGGTCTATAAATGTATATATATTGTTGCGTGTTCGCGGCTCGATCAGGATATTGAGATTGACAGTTGAAAATGTTATGTAATTACAATTTAGTAGTTTAAAAACGTAAGTAAAAAAGACAAATCAATTATAATAATGACAATAATAATAATAATAAAACAAATAATGAAAATAGTAATCACAACCACAATAATAATAACAGAAAAAAATACTAATAATAATAAATGTCAATAATGATATTAATAAACAGTGATTAGAATAAACATACAAAATAGAATTTAAAGTAATTGTCAGTATTTATTTAGAGGTAGGTAAATATAATTCAGTCCCATTGACAAAAGACATTAGTATGACTGCTAGTCTTACACTTTTAACCACTAATCTTGTATTAACAACAATAGTACAATCGTTAAGACCAGTATAAAGTTCTTTCACTGCAAATACCTTTGCTGTTTATAAATAAACGTACCCTAACAATTTATGAATGAAATTTAGTACACCATATCTTTCAAACTTCTAATCTAACAGTAACTCATGAACCATTTCTAATTCATGTACTGTCGGCACTAGACTTGTGACGTCCCCTTAACCGCGTCGAACTTAATTCACACTAGAAATTCGTTCCTTCACTGTCCCCCTTGCTGAATAGTCTCGGTTCAAACTCGCATTGTAATTCTCTATTGTAACACTCCCTCACAGACTCTACTCGCAGAACTGACATCATAACGTCTCGCTTAAACTGATTTTAACTGATCTTCCCCGGAGTATTTACACTCCTATCTTGTTTAACTGCCCGACTGGACCCAACTCGAAGTGTGAGAATGCTCGCACACTTTTTCATGAAATTCCTATCCTGGTCCGGTAACACTTCTTACAGATCAACATCTGTTTAGGTGTGACAGTGGGCAGTATTACAAAAGACGATTATTAAACGGGCCTGTTGCCTTAACTAAAAGGGTTTCTTTTAGCCTCTTTCTGGATTCCTCCGATTATTATATTTTTTTACTACTTTCTTCTTAATTGGTAGGAATCCGTTACTCAATTCCGTTATACCGGTCTTGTTGTTTCAATATACGTATATACGAGGTGTGCGAGAAAAGTAATGAGAGTTGTAACACTGCGAGCGATCTGGCAACACTGTATCTACCGGTCTGTGCTAGACCGGTTTGTTAATCCCTTCAACATACTCAGTACGTGTTTAAACTCCGTTCAGCCAACACATTATTTTTAACAGCGCCATCAGTGAAGTTGTATTTTTGTTGTGTGTTACGAAAATGGAGCATCGGAATTTAGAGCAACGTTGTGCAATCAAATTTTGTATTAAACTTGGGGAATCCGCGAGTGTGACCTTTGGAAAGTTGAAAAAGGCCTATGGGGAATATTTCTTATCAAGAGCAAAAGTTTTCCGCTGGTACAAATAATTTTTGGAAGGCCGAGAACACATTGAAGATCAACCTCGCTCAGGGAGACCTTCAACTTCAAAATCTGACGAAAACGTTGAGCGTGTGAGGGTTCTTGTGAGATCAGACCGTCGTTTAACAATAAGAACGATGAGTGAACAGTTAAATTTAAATGTTTTCACCGTACATCAAATTTTGACATACGATTTGGACATGCGAAAGGTTTGTGCGAAATTGGTGCCGAGAAACCTCACAACGGAACAGAAGGACAATCGAAGAAACGTGTGCGTTGATCTTCTTGAGAAGATTGACAATGACCAAGAATACTTCAATCGTGTGATCACAGGTGATGAATCCAGGATATTTGAGTACGATCCTGAAACAAAGCGGCAAAGCGAAGAGTGGCACACTCCGTCATTTCCTCGTCCGAAAAAATGTCGAATGAGCAAATCAAAGATCAAAACCATGCTGATTTTTTTTTGACAGTAGGGGTATCGTGTATAAAGAATTTGTTCCTCCAGGACAAACTGTCAACACGTGTTTTACAAAGGTGTCCTTGAAAGGCTCAGGAAAAGAGTGACTCCCGTGAGACCAGGCACTGCAGATAAGTGGATGCTTCATCATGACAATGCCCTGTGTCACAAGGACATTTCCATCAGGGAATTTTTAACCTCAAAACGCATTCCTACGGATCCTCAACACCCCTATTCATCTGATTTGAGTCCTTGTGACTTTTTCCTTTTCTCGAAATTGAAACATGTCTTAAAAGGACGTCATTTTGGAACTCTGGAGAACATTAAAAAGACTGTGACCGACCAGTTTAAAAGCCCTACCAGTTGAAGCCTTCCAGCGCTGCTACCAGGAGTGGGAACAATGTCTACGCCGGTGTATAGCTGCCTAAGGGAACTACTTTGAAAGGGATAATATTGTTGTTTGAAAAAAATAAAAACTATGGTAAGTAAAAAGTCAGTCTCATTACTTTTCTCACACATCTCTTATATATGTACGTCTTTACATATCTGTATATAAGGAAATTACATTTTAAATGAGTGTAATTTTCGTACTCTTCACACTCTACGTAAATAAATTTCAATTTCATTCTACTCACACTTTTTTTTGAAGAAAAACGTCCCACTGACTTAACTTCAAAAAGTCAGAAAAAATTGTAATACCGAAGAAGAAACATTTATTTAATGTAGGAAGCAATATCAAAAGGCAAACTTAAAAGTTTTATTATTATTAAATTAAATATGTAATTTGTATTGTATTTAAACAAATTATAAACTTAAACTTTTTTAAATTATTTTAAAACTGTTCGCTTTTATCCAATTTTTTAGCCTCGTTTTTGGCCCATTGTTTTCATATTCTATGTAAGGATTTTAGTAACAATTTAAATTTTAGTAAAACCATCGATTCCATGAACTGTCTATAAAACCTTTAAATATAATTAAAATATTTTATTTTGTTTAATAATAATAATAATAATAATAATAATAATAATAATAATGATGATTATAAATAACCATATACCCAACTTCGGCTTGGTCATATGCCTTTTCTAAAATAGAGAATGTATTTTTCGTTAAATTTTGCCTGAATAAATTTATCTGAATTTTAAATCTTGCAATGGTGACCTCATTTCGCGAGTTGCTGTCTGCATCCACTGAAATGAAACCGAATACTTATATTGTGCCACAGTTTACCTAATGTTGACCGAATTAACGATTAAAATAAAACAAATCGTACAGGTTTAAAACCCTCATGACGGTAGTGAATGTTAGTAAGTGTATATCTCTACTTTAATTAATAACCGCCAAAAAAAAACTGAAAGAATTTACAAAAGCTTTTTAAAATTTTATGGGGATGAAATTATAATAAATTATTTTAATAAAATAGCATAAAAATTATAAAACTGTAAAAAATGTTTCTAATCCAGGAATGGTGGCGCATCCCACATATTTTTTACACGTACATAACCTAGATTTGCACTGAGGCCAAGATTAAATAACCCTTTTCCTGTTTAGCCTCCGGAAATCACCGTCAGGTATTACTTCAGAGGATGAAATATATGAGTGTGAGTGAAGTTAGTCTTGTACAGTCTCAGGTCGACCATTTCCGTGATGTGTGGTTAATTGAAACCCAACCTGGGTTTAAATAACCTGCGGTTTCCAATAAAAACTGATGGACCTTCAGAGTTGCGGTACTAAACATAACATTTTTTTTTACATAAATAAATGAAATTTAATTAATCGCTAATTAAAAACTAATTTATTTACTTATTTCTAAATGCTATTATTTCTTTATAATGTAAATGATGCAAATATATAAAAAATTTCAACATGGACTGATACTTGTTAAGCAAAACAGCTGTGTAATTGTTACTTGATTTGTAAATAAATGGTAATCTTATAGATTTACACGAGATGTTTAAATATGTGAGTCATATTGAATAGAATACTTAATACAATGACATTAAAATGTGTAAATAAGTATATAAAAACAGTTTATTAATTAAATCGTTTAAAAATATTCTATTGACTTAATACTTTTCTAAATTTAATATCATTTCTTATTTTTTTCATTTGGAATTTTTTTTATTACCTACAAATGTTTATTGTTTATCGAATCAGGCGTACACTCACTCCCTCCTAACCTACTAATTTTCTGAAAAGGTTTTCATTATTTATTTTAATTTTTTTTGGAACATATCTCTATGGAAGCGGCACTACAGACTACTAAGGGACAACCTAAAAAAAGTTTTTAAATCTGTCTTTTAACGGATGTGTATCTACTTAATTATTATCCGCTTACCTATAATATTTTGAAAAAAAAATTACTTCGATTTTATTTTATAAAAATAGTCAAGATACATTTAGGCTAGAATGAGAAATGAATCGTGTTACCTAAAATCAATTTTTTGGTATATTAAAATATTGGAAACCGCTATAAAATTTATTTCGTTAATCTCCGAGGCGGAGCGGTAGAGTTTCGGCCTTTCATCCGGAGATCCCAGGCTCGAATCCCGGTCAGGAATGGCATTTTTCCATACGCTACAAATTTCCATCGGATTAATGAGCATAGGTGTTGATGCCCGTAAAAAAATTTATTTTACAATATTCTATCACCGGAACTTAAGAAGAACGTGTAGTAAAATTTTGGAAAAAAGCCTCAGAAACATATAATTAAAACAATGCAAAACTGCCGCAAAGAAGTCTTACGTTGGCCAAGAAAAATAAACAATAGATATGTGGTTATTTATGATTATAATAATTGCTTATGCTAATTGACTGTTGTAATAAAAGCAACATTTTTGTTAAATACTCTCTATTTCTTTACGGCATAATTTACTTTTACGTTACTCACGCGTGTAATTAATTAAACGATCGAAAAAAGTGATGTAAATATTGTTATTATTACTTTTAATAGATGTAATACATGAAAAATAATTGTAAAAAAATAAATACAAGTCGTAATAAAAAATTTAAGGAATTTGTAGAGGCTGACAATTTTATAGCCTACTTTATAAAAGCGATAAAATAATATTTCTTTCTTTATTTTTATTGTTTTTTTATTTTTTATTTTTATTAAAAACTAGCATTTTTCTTCGCGGCTTCGCTCGCGAAATCGGTAATCAGTATTTGAACATGAATACAAAAATTAATTTCTTAACGCCAAGCTTATTTTATTTTTTGAATAACAAAAAATGAAAATGCAAAGTATCTTTAAAAGAAATGTACGTAAATTTGTATGAAATGTGCAAGAATTGAAAAAAAAATAAATAGGTTAGGGCTCTTTTCAATCGCAATTCCGATCTAGCCAGGGAGCTCTGCCCCCTGTATCCCTTGTGTTCATTAAAATCATGCTTGTGAGAAAAATAACAATAAATAAAAATTAAAGCTTGTTCAATTTATAAAAAAGATCAGTGTATTGTAATTTCTTGGGAGCAACAATTTGATTTATAAATTTCTCGTCCGCGTTGTTCGCGAAACACATAAGCATAATTACAAACACAAATTGCCATCAGATTGTTACTAAATCCCGTAAAGATTGATTCAATAGCGGTAGCATAAAAGGGTAAAACTTTATTTTTAAAAAATGTATGTTTTTTATCCCCTTAAAATATTAAAATTCAAAAAAACCTGAAAGTGATTTTTAGATATTTATCTGAAGAGTATTTACAAGCCCAAGTCGAGTAAATATCTCGTTCAGTATAGTCAGAAATGGGAAAAATTTTCACTGATTTTTTATGATTTCTTACTTTTCTACACCCCTTTCAAGGTCGAATTTCCAAAAATTTATAAATTGATTTTTAGATATTTACATGTATATTACACACAATTTGATAATCTGTTTCCGAAAAATTAAGAAAATAGTAAATTTCAATATTAATCATTTTAACTGTAACCCTTTCAATTCGGAATATCAAAAAAATCATTTGTTAGTGGGCATTTATACCGTAAGAAGAAAACGTATACAAATTTTCATCAATTTATCTTCGGTAATTTTTGCTGGGGATTGATTACGAATCAGTCACACCTTTATAAAAAATTAGAAAAAAGTGTATATGTAATTTAGTAAGTGTACAAGGAAGTCATGTGGTGTCCACATCAATTTTTTTTTTTAATCTAAATATATTGATTTGTTAATAATTATTAACATCTGATTGTAAAAGTTTTTGAATTGAAATGAAAAGTACATACAATTTTATTTCACTAATAACTAACTTGTGATTTTTTTTCATATTTTTTTTGGTATTGTTATTATTGAATTATTATTTATTGTAAATTTTTTTTACGATCAGAGGCTAATTATTAATAAATCAATATATGTAAATTGGCCCACCGGGTTGGTCTAATGGTGAACACGTCTTCCCAAATCAGCTAATTTGGAAGTCGAGAGTTCTAGCGTTCAAGTCTAGTAGAATCAGTTATTTTTACACGGATTTGAATACCAGATCGTGGATAACGGTGTTCTTTGGTGGTTGGGTTTCAATTAACTACACATCTCAGAAATGGTCGAACTGAGACTGTACAAGACTACACTTCATTTACTCTTATAAATATCATCCTCTGAAATATTATCTGAAAGGTAATTACCGGAAGCTAAACAGGAAAAAGAAAGAAAGTATTTATGTAAATTAAAAAAAAAGAAAAAAAGATGTCTGATTCCAACTGATGTGTCTTCCCTTGTAAGATCCAATTATTTCATTAATTAAAATTTTATTTGGCTATAATTCTGGAACAATGAAAATGAGTATCACATATGACGTATCGTTGAAAGTCTCTCAACGAGGGCTTATTACTGCAGTTAAGAAAAAATCCAAAATCCAAATTTATTTAATGTCTGACTGTAATCACATTTTTGGTCCAGTCTATTGCAATAAAAAGGGGAGGTGCACAACTAGATGTTACAACAGTCCTAAATCCAAAGTTTCAACATTCTACGGCTAATCATTTTTGAGTTATGCGAGATGCATACGTACGTACAGAAGTCACACCGAAACTAGTCAAAATGGATTCAGGAATGGTCAAAATGGATATTTCCGTTGAAATCTGAAAACCGAAATTTTTCGCGATTACAATACTTCCTTTAATTCGTACAAGGAAGTAAAAAAGGGCTGTGCTACAATTAATAATTATATTTCTACACAAATACAAAATAATAAAACCTTTCTATTCGTTTTATACGTACTTGTCTGATCTTAATACATTCAGGATAAATAAATTCTTCTCAAATATATTTAAATACGCCTTAAGTTAATAAAACTTAATAACTATGGATAAAAGATAAAGTAAATAAATACGAAAATGAATAATGATCAGAGAGAGTGTGATAGAGAGAGAGAGAGAGAGAGAGAGAGAGAGAGAGAGAGAGAGAGAGAGAGAGAGAGAGAGAGAGAGAGAGAGAGAGAGAGAGAGAGAGAGAGAGAGAGAGAGAGAGAGAGAGAGAGAGAGAGAGAGAGAGAGAGAGAAAGAGAGAGAGAATGATAGAGAGAGAACAAAAAAGATTCATCTTAGTAGGAGATTCTGCTTAAAGAAAATTTAATTCGTTTTACAGTTCCTTAGTGTAATATAATAAGTGATATTAAGTTAAAAGTCGGGAAGCTGATATTATTTTCAGTGTAATAAAAACAAGGTATCAGTGGTAGAAAGAATTTGGCCAAGGATTATGGGTGATGGCCAGATCTTTTCCCGAGTTAGAAACATAGAATAACAGATATTGATAGATATATTAATAAATAGAGGATTTTATTCAATAGAATTGTTTCGCCATCTCTTAGACACCAACATTTGTAAGGAGTACTTGCGCGTACACGTACGGTATAACGTCTGCATGTATATTGTAAAGTGTTAAGAAACATTTTCATGTGATGCCAGTTATTCTTGAGTTCTTCGACAAAATTTGTCGTATTTCCTAGAAGATTTAAATGAGACAGAATAAATTTACTTTATAATATGCTATTTTAAAAATAATTCTTTTAAAATTTCATTTGCCAAATATAAATTAAGTAAAATTTTATTTTCATTAATGTAATACTACAGTGAGAAAAATGGAGTTTTATTCCTCTCCCAGAAATTAAAATAGGGAATTGTTCCAATAAATCTTTTACGATAGATTTTATTTCCTGTTTAAAACAATCAAATTTTTAATTTATATATTTTTTACATTCGAATTAGTATCGCACAAAATATAAAACAAATCTTAAAAACATAGAAAATATGGAATGATTAGGAAATTCAGTATTTCTTAAAAATTAACCTTTTTGAAATGATAATGGAAACAATATTTGTTATTTTGAAATAAATAAAAATGTTAAGAAGAAAAAACTGGGGAGGTTTAGAAAATAAGATTATACAGGGAAATTAATATTATAAAAAATAAGATTATAGAGGGAAATTAATATTATAAAAAATTAAGCCACTTCTGTTTACAATTTCCAATTTAAAATGTAAATAAATTGCATGACATTAGTAGGTAATGATTTTTTCTTCTTCTAATACACGCAAATTTCATAACATTCTAAAAATTATGGAAAAAATTTGATTAATTAATCAATTTTTTGAGAGATAAATACAAACTCCCGAATACGTTGACTTGTTCTGAATATCAAGTGAAGTGATTTTGTTCTGAATAACATGTATATTCATAGGATACATTCTACATTATTAGCAACAGCAAGCTCTGTTTTCACAAAACATATTCGCTCATGCACACGAACATACACATACACAAGCACACAATGAAATACAATAACTATTAATTATTCATTGTTGAATTAATATGAAACCGCGTTGATTTAAACAGCTCACCGTTGAATAAAATTGAAAGGTAACATTTTACGTGAAGTAATATCACATATTAACTTATCCTAAATAGTAAAAACTAGTTAACTTTTTATTTAAATTTAATAGTTAAAAGTTAAAAAAAAAATTATTTATTTATTTTTAATTGAAGTAAAAGTTGTGTAAAAAACAAGTGAACGACAGGAAAGAATCTGTTTGTTTACACTGTGATAACCAAATATAAAAACTGAGCGATTAAATGCTCAGTTTTCTTGTCACTCCTTACATCTTCTATACTGTTTAACCACTAGATAATTATAATTTTAATTATGCCTAGAATCATTTTTGTAGAGAGTTTGTAATTATTATTTTTACTTTTAAATATAAATAATCATTTAAAATACAATAAACACCAAAATTCGCTGTCAAGCGAACTTTGTTGATAAAAGTGTCTTTGAAGTGGATTTAAAAAGGTATATATATATATATATATATATATATATATATATATATATATATATATAATTAGATTAAGGTTATATTATTTAATTTCTTAATTAATTACTGTATTATATATACAGCTTACGGTTACAGGGTGTAGCCTTCTAAAATTAACTAATTTTATATTTTTTTCTGTTTAATTATAATTTAAATATGAAGAAATTATTTAAAAAAATTAAGTATTCAATTACCTTAATTCAATCGGTAGATTCTGAAGTTCCGGTACTCTACACCAGTGTTGTTCAGGAACCAAAGTAATAAATATTTGTGTAAAATACACCCACGCGACAAAGAAAGCGAAAGGTATCATCATAAGAAATAATAACTTTTGATATCGTCCGAATTCACCCAAATGCGGTAAAACATCGTCGAAATCAATCGGTTGTTTTTTCTCTGTATTTGCCGGTGCTGTTTGAGATTTATGTTCTTGTGCAACCGTTTTGGCTACACCTTCAACGGATAATGTCTCCTGAGGTGCCATAGTCCTTTGGGGTTAATAAATAAGATAGAATAAATAAATAAATACAACGGTCGACTCACTGTTGCGGTGAAACGATACCCTTGTACGTTAGGAGTAATCGACACTGGCGTTTACGCAGGACTACTGAAAAGACGAGATTCGTCGTGAGTTTTGTTACTTCCCTCCCTTCAGAGGCGCGCGCTCTGACGGTATGATTTAACACTTCACAATCTCGCTGCAATTCACAATAATATAAACGTACCTAATTCAACACATCGTTACGGCTAGTATGAAACTCAGGAATTTTGAATGCGTTCAGATTATCGGTTGCAATTTATCGTGTACGTTCTATTTTCAATTATAAAAATTCTCCTTTTTATTTACAAAATTATGCTACTGTTTCTGTATTTTATCGCTCTTCAAATCATAAAATTTGTTCGTATCGTTGTTTACCGAGTTTTAACAAAATTAAAAATCATTGTTTCTTAACGTCTCGGATTACTTATTAAAACAAAATAAAAGTTGTTACTTAATAATCTTTCGCTTTTATACGATCCAACTTTAGAGAAAGATTATCGTATATGGACCGAATTAAAAACATATAGACCTAACCTTCTAAATCGAATTCGATTGGTTAATACTTCTTTTTTCTTACTAATTAACATCCCCTCAAGGTTAAAATTCTTCCCGATTTTTTTTAACTCATTTGTTGTTCTACAGTTCTATGCGTGTGCAAAAACACACGCACACACGCGCCCACACACAAACAACAATTTGAAAAGGAAATATGAGTATATTATCTTAAAAACCTCGGGTTGTTGTGGCGAGACTACTCAGGCGAAAATAATATTCATTGTATTTACCGACTTACAACAGTTTAATCGATTGTGACTGCCTAGTTCAATAAATTTAATAATTATTGAATTCTCAATAAAACTTATCGGAGTATTGAATTCCTTAGTACCCTATTTACGTTTCTTTTAATTCATAAAGAATGATTTTTTTAAACACATTTGTATGGAATTTAAAAATAATATATCGTCAGTACTTCGGTTTTTTTTTTTTTTGCTTATGAATCTAACAACACAACAGAGAGATTGAGGCTTATATATTTTTTTGTACTTTCCAAACAACTCATCTGCTCTTTAAATTTATCTTCCATGAATCTAGAGGGTGAGCGACTACGCGTTACGTCTAATAAATCGTATTATACATCTGTAAAAAATATTTTTATGTACAAAAATCTCCAGAATTAAAATAAAAATTGATAAAAAGTGGGTCATACACCGTGGTCAGTGGGTGAAATCATATTATTAAGATTTATTCTTTTGGTGTTAATATCGTCATTACCATCATATTCTGTGTAGCCTTGAGTTGAACAAAAATATTGTTACATTCTACGTTAGTTAAAGTTTTATTTTCTTCTATTATTCTCTTAGTTTAACGTCCTACTATTTTCAGATTTAAATTAAGTTTTCCTGGAAAGTTAGCGTCATGTGCCTTTACTATTATAATTATTACTTTTTTTTATTAAATTCAAAGTGATCAAAGTTTTACGAAAGTTGTATTCTTTTCAATGGTTATGTGTGTTTGTTAGGAAGATTGAAAATCTTTTCCTACTTTTACAAAATTTGATTTCTACATAGCAGTAATATAACTATTATAAACTAGCTTCCTGTGCTTTAGTAATTCAAACTTCAACTTATATTAACTAAATAGCATGACAGAATTTTTTTTACGGATGGATAAATTAATAGAAAGGATTTAAACAATTATAAATATATATAAAATAAAGAGTGATCGGAAAATAGGTATCATGATTTTAGATTTCCACGAAAATCCTGCATTACACGTTATAAAACGAGCGAGTAGGCTGTCATATTAACTTAGCTAAGGAATTCGGGCTTTCTTTGAAAAGAAAAAAGATAAATAGATGTATATTAATTCCTTAAATAAAATGGTGATGTATACATGTAATAAATTTACGATCTTCTAGACGTTAATTTAATCAGATTAATTATACTTTTAAATTACTATTTACAAAGGATGATAGATGGGATTTATTAAATATGCCGATTCATTATTCATTAATAATAGAAGCAAGAAATTCAATTTGAAAATAAAATTGTTTCAATTTTAAACAAAAGTAATGTAATGTGTCAAAAAGGCGGGCAATGTGGTGCTACATCTTTAGATAAGGTAACAAAATATATGAAAGTTTGTAGAAATATATTATTTAATAATTAAAATTACAAAGGATGCTTGAGATGAAAAAAAGGAAATTCAGTATACAAACAGCTTTCAGTAAATCAACATTGAAGCAAGTTCTTATTCTATACTTATTCTTATTCTATTAAGTTCTTATTCTTATTCTTACATTACGACGATCGATGATAAAAAAATAGTTTTTTCTCTTTGTTTTTCTAACGGTGTTTCACTCGGGTTTTCTATTAGGGATTTGGGTGATTTTGTTAAGACTGGCTCACAAACTGACGCCAGCTACCGGGTGGAATATTGCATGAAAATTTGGAATCACTCAGGTATGACTGGAATTCAAAGTCAGAACCCCGGAATAAAAGAAGTAGAAGCTACCACTCCACCGAACATGATTAAAAAAAATAATAGATTTTAAACAAAACCGATTTCAAGATGGCTTACTTATTATTTTGGGGAATTAATTACTTATTTAATTACTTAAAAATAAAATTTTATATTTCAGTTCCATATGTCTTAAGAATGCTAAAAAACTTTTTAATATCACATTCTCTTTTTCAAACAATTTAATAATTGGATCCCCTCTTTTTTAAGAGCATTAAATTACACTCCTTTTTCTTTGAAACCAAGTAAAACGGTTTCCAAATTAATTCGAGTTTTGAGTTTTTTTTTTTTTTTGTCTTCAGTCATTTGACTGGTTTGATGCAGCTCTCCAAGATTCCCTATCTAGTGCTAGTCGTTTCATTTCAGTATACCCTCTACATCCTACATCCCCAACAATTTGTTTTACATACTCCAAACGTGGCCTGCCTACACAATTTTTCCCTTCTACCTGTCCTTCCAATATTAAAGTGACTATTCCAGGATGCCTTAGTATGTGGCCTATAAGTCTGTCTCTTCTTTTAACTATATTTTTCCAAATGCTTCTTTCTTCATCTATTTGCCGCAATGCCGCAATACCTCTTCATTTGTCACTTTATCCACCCATCTGATTTTTAACATTCTCCTATAGCACCACATTTCAAAAGCTTCTAATCTTTTCTTCTCAGATATTCCGATTGTCCAAGTTTCACTTCCATATAAAGCGATACTCCAAACATACACTTTCAAAAATCTTTTCCTGACATTTAAATTAATTTTTGATGTAAACAAATTATATTTCTTACTGAAGGCTCGTTTAGCTTATGCTATTCGGCATTTTATATCGCTCCTGCTTCGTCCATCTTTAGTAATTTTACTTCCCAAATAACAAAATTCTTCTACCTCCATAATCTTTTCTCCTCCTATTTTCACATTCAGTGGTCCATCTTTGTTATTTCTACTACATTTCATTACTTTTGTTTTGTTCTTGTTTATTTTCATGCGATAGTTCTTGCGTAGGACTTCATCTATGCCGTTCGTTGTCTCTTCTAAATCCTTTTTACTCTCGGCTAGAATTACTATATCATCAGCAAATCGTAGCATCTTTATCTTTTCACCTTGTACTGTTACTCCGAATCTAAATTGTTCTTTCACATCATTAACTGCTAGTTCCATGTAAAGATTAAAAAGTAACGGAGATAGGGAACATCCTTGTCGGACTCCCTTTTTTATTAGGGCTTCTTTCTTATGTTCTTCAATTGTTATTGTTGCTGTTTGGTTCCTGTACATGTTAGCAATTGTTCTTCTATCTCTGTATTTGAACCCTAATTTTTTTAAAACGCTGAACATAATATTCCATCTACGTTATCGAAAGCCTTTTCTAGGTCTATAAACGCCAAGTATGTTGGTTTGTTTTTATTTAATCTTCCTTCTACTATTAATCTGAGGCCTAAAATTGCTTCCCTTGTCCCTATACTTTTTCTGAAACCAAATTGGTCTTCTCCTAACACTTCTTCCACTCTCCTCTCAATTCTTCTGTATAAAATTCTAGTTAAGATTTTTGATGCATGACTAGTTAAACTAATTGTTCTATATGCTTCACATTTATCTACCCCTGCTTTCTTTGGTATCATAACTATAACACTTTTTTTGAAGTCTGATGGAAATTCCCCTTTTTCATAAATATTACACACCAGTTTGTATAATCTATCAATCGCTTCCTCACCTGCACTGCGCAGTAATTCTACAGGTATTCCGTCTATTCCAGGAGCCTTTCTGCCATTTAAATCTTTTAATGCTCTCTTAAATTCAGATCTCAGTATTGTTTCTCCCATTTCATCCTCCTCAACTTCCTCTTCTTCCTCTATAACACCATTTTCTAATTCATTTCCTCCGTATAACTTTTCAATATATTTCACCCATCTATCGACTTTACCTTTCGTATTATATATTGGTGTACCATCTTTGTTTAACACATTATTAGATTTTAATTTATGTACCCCAAAATTTTCCTTAACTTTCCTGTATGCTCCGTCTATTTTACCAATGTTCATTTCTCTTTCCACTTCTGAACACTTTTCTTTAATCCACTTTTCTTTCGCCAGTTTGCACTTCCTATTTATAGCATTTCTTAATTTCCGATAGTTCCTTTTACTTTCTTCATCATTAGCATTCTTATATTTTCTACGTTCATCCATCAGCTGCAATATATCGTCTGAAACCCAAGGTTTTCTACCGGTTCTCTTTATTCCGCCTAAGTTTGCTTCTGCTGATTTAAGAATTTCCTTTTTAACATTCTCCCATTCTTCTTCTACATTTTCTACCTTATCTTTTTTTCTCAGACCTCTTGCGATGTCCTCCTCAAAAATCTTCTTTACCCCCTCTTCCTCAAGCTTCTCTAAATTCCACCGATTCATCTGACAACTTTTCTTCAGGTTTTTAAACCCCAATCTACATTTCATTATCACCAAATTATGGTCGCTATCAATGTCTGCTCCAGGGTAAGTTTTGCAGTCAACGAGTTGATTTCTAAATCTTTGCTTAACCATGATATAATCTATCTGATACCTTGCAGTATCGCCTGGCTTTTTCCAAGTGTATATTCTTCTATTATGATTTATAAATTGGGTGTTGGCAATTACTAAATTATACTTTGTGCAAAACTCTATAAGTCGGTCCCCTCTTTCATTCCTTTTGCCCAGCCCGTATTCACCCACTATATTTCCTTCCTTGCCTTTTCCAATGCTTGCATTCCAATCTCCAACTATTATTAAATTTTCATCTCCTTTTACGTGTTTAATTGCTTCATCAGTCTCTTCGTATACACACTCTACCTCATCATCATCATGGGCGCTTGTAGGCATATAAACGTTAACAATCGTTGTCGGTTTAGGTTTTGAATTTATCCTTATTACAATGACTCTATCGCTATGCGTCTTGAAATACTCCACTCTCCTCCCTATTTTCTTGTTCATCACGAAACCTACTCCTGCCTGCCCATTATTTGACGCTGAATTAATTACTCTAAAATCACCTGACCAAAAGTCGCCTTCCTCTTCCCACCGAACCTCACTAATTCCTACTATATCCACATTCACCCTATCCATTTCCCTTTTTAAATTTTCTAGCCTACCAACCTTTTTTAAGCTTCTAACATTTCACGCTCCGACTCGTAGAATGTTATTTTTTAATTTTCTGGTGACCCCTTCCTTAGTAGTCCCCACCCGGAGATCCGAACGGGGGACTATTTTACCTCCGGAATATTTTACCAAGGAAGGCGCCTCCATTATTGCTATGGAGTTTTGAGTAAAAACTATATAAAATACTTGGATAAATATATGTAAAAGGAAAATACTAAATTGTAAAATAATGTTTTTATTATAAGAATTCTTATTTCAAAATATTTTTGTTTGTGTTTATACA
This sequence comes from Lycorma delicatula, assembly GCF_047948215.1. NCBI lineage: Eukaryota > Metazoa > Arthropoda > Insecta > Hemiptera > Fulgoridae > Lycorma > Lycorma delicatula. The sequence continues at coordinate 196,153,234 of NC_134457.1, forward strand.
CAAAAAAAAAATTATAACTGATATTTTCTATTTAATTAAGGGGTTAATTACTAGTAGATTATACTATTCTCTCTCTTTTTCTCTTTTACACACACACACACACACACACAAACGAGCGTACGCGCACAAACACATTCGATATGTATACATATATATATATATATATATATATTTTTTTTTTAACAATTAGAAAATTTGAAATTATCCAAATATAATTTCAGTATATTTTTTAATGCAATAAACAGAAAATTAATATCCTGAAATAAGAAAATTTTTATACGAATTCATTAGGAAAAAGTTAAGAAAACTTAACAATCATGCAGTTATGAAAAATATTAATATAATTTTTATTACAAATTGTACAACATTTGATCTTTATTTTGTTTCTATAAATTCTATTTAAGTTATTTTTAAGCATGGTAAAGTTGGTATATAAAATTATTTATGTATAAATAAAATGAAATTCAACCTTACAAAAGTCGTCCGCGTTCTCTTTTCTAGCACTTTCGGTAAGATCATTAGAATTAAAGAATGTAGAATGTGAATTTACATAACTCCAATAATGAATAATGATCTCATACTGAAGAATTACTTTTGCTAAGGATAGTCGAATGACCGAAAATGCTAGAAAAGAGAACGTGAACGACTTGTTGGTAAGGTTGAATTTAATTTTATTTACATATAAATTCTATTTTAATTATTAAACTAACAAGCGTAACAAAAAATTCATACAAATGAAGGTATCAGCTGGCCTCCGTGGCGCGTGTGGTAGCGTTTGGCCTTTCACCTAGAGGTCTCGGGTTCGAATACCGGTCAGGCATGGCATTTTCACACACGCTACAAATCATTCATCTTCATCCTCTGAAGAATGCCTAACGGTGGATCCGGAGGTTAAAAAAAAAATAACTATCAAGTCGATTTTGGTGTGTGTAAAGTTCATATGAATATCTAAAAACTAATTTCTAGATTTTTTAAATTCCGAATTTAAAGGGTTAAAATGGATTTTTAATTATTTTGAAGCACAACCATTTTCTTTAATTTCTTGGAAACAAATGAAGGTATCAAATTGATTTTTAATGTGTGTAATTTTCATGTAAATATCTAAATACCAGATTTTTCAAATCTTGAAAGGAGTTAAAGAAGTTAAATAAATTTAAACAATTCTTGCAGATTTTCAACTATAATAAACGAGATATTCACTAGACTGGGGCTTGCAAATACTTTTCAGATAAATATCTGAAAACATTTTTGGGGTTTTTGAATTTTAATCTTTTAAGGATTGCGACAACGTACGGCGCGGCCGCTCAACCAATACAGCCACTGTTGCTGTATGTACGACGCCACTGGCTACACCTATCTCCGGTTACTTGGCTAAAAAAACATAAAATAAAAGTAATTAAAAAAACGAAGCAAAATGAAGTACGCTCATTTCCTAGTGGTGTTGGTCGGGTAAAATAAGAACCGGGCAAAATACATTTTACCCGTAATAAAGTACGGATAACCAGTTGTGAATAATATTTCTAAGATGGAGGCCGACTGTTTTGAAACCCCATATTCTTAGATCGCTCAAAGTTAAGGCCTACTGCCAAACTGTTGCTGTGAAGAAATTACAATAAACTGATATTTTTTATAAATTGAACCAGGCTTTAATTTTTTTTTATTATTGTTTTTATTCTCACAAGCATAAGTTTAATGAACACAGGGGGTCCAAGGGACAGAGCCCTCTGGCTACTCGGGAAGGGCGAGTGAAGCGAGTCCTGACCGGCTAAAAATTTCCTGACCGCGACCGGAAACGCATAGGGCGAGCGAAGCTGCGACGGTCTGCTAGTATAAATATAAGTTGTGTATTTGTTTGTCCGGTTTAAAATCAATAACTAGTTTAACAAATGAAGAATACTTATACTGTTTTAAAATTACATCTTCCTGAATGTACAGCAATTATACCACTTCCGCGTACTACCTAATTATGCACCATTCCATTATGATAATTGCGGTTAATTACCTGAAAATAATAGAATCTTACAGCGAAAAAACAGTTTATCACGCGCACACCAAAATTTGGAATCTGATTCTACTGTACCTAAAGCCTACCGTCATTAGGGTTGAGAAGATTTTAAACTCCTGTCGCTTTTAGTACCCCTCATGATTTCTTCCGTAAAAAATTACCGAAATATCCAAAATTTTTCCCCAGAATATTCAGGAAGATAAAAGAAATATAATATAACAGAAGGAGAGGTTCAGATCCCCTTGCACTCCCACACTTAACCCCGATCACCAGCACCCTAAATAAACAAAAATTGAAGTATTGAGATATTGGAACTTTCTTTCTCTGAATGCGTTTAGGGAAAAAATAAACGTAGAATATTATGAAGTGGTTCACATCTTTTTACTCTCGAAGAATTTCAGCCTCCTAGTCCTCTCATCTAATAAAAGCTGAAATATTAGCATAAATATTTTTTTTTCACAATGTGCTTTGGGCAGATAAAACACTTCTTTTTTTTTCTAGAGAGAATAAGTTAAACAGCAATAGTGTCCAAGAGGTTTTGATTCGTTGCCTCCCAAAGGTATCTATTTTCCTAGCCCCCTCAAAAAAACAAAAATTTAAATATTGAGATATTAAAATCGTTACTTTAGAACATGTGATTTACCCCAGGATTAAAATCTAGGATCATCAAGTCTTCTTCCTCCCAGTGATTTTTTTAAAAGTGGTGTAATATTAAGAAAAAATTAAGAAAAACAGTGGTGTCCAAGAAATTCAGATCTTTTTTTTAGCCTCTGGCCTTCTAGCCTCCCCCAGTAAATAAAAATTTTATTTGATGAAATTCGAACCTTTTTTTTAAGAATGTTTAAAATTTTAGTTTTATTTAAAAAAAAAAACGTAGAAAAAATAATTCATCCTTCAAATAATAAAATTAAAATAGAAGTTTTAAGTCTGTTAAAAATTAAAAAACACGACTGCCAAAAAAAAAATAGAAAAAAATTGCTCTTTAATGTAAGATAATTACTAATATAGGATAATTAAAAAGCGTGCAAGTGAAAATTTTGTATATAGTATAATTTTTTTAGATTTATTTAAATATATATATATATGTACTGTTATCACATATATGCCTAATTTAATAGCAGTTCAGATGTTAGCTGGAGCTCAGTATACGTACGCGCTGATACAAGCGTCACTCCCGCCGCGCACATGATTGCGCAGTTCTTCCACCATAGCGGCGCTGCGGCCCCATCACTCTCAGGCTCCAATAAAAGAGCGTGCACGAGAGTGAATTTTTAATTCATCGTCGACCACCATCTGGAGAAGACCAAAAAGAAGAAGATGGAAGAAGACAGAAGAAGTTCTCTGGCATCCTCAACGTCGGACATCTCAGCATCTTCGTCGGAGCAGCAGGCCTGATCGGCCCGCCGAGGGAGTCGCTGGACTCGGACGCTACCTTCCCGCTCCAGCTCGTCGGGCTTAAATTTCCCTGGCTGGCGGACTAAGCAGCAGGAGCCAGCCCAGCGTGGGATCGCTGGGGGAGAACCGCCTCGGCCGCGCCAGCGAAAGATGACCGACGCCGACACGACACTGTGGGGCCCGGGGGTCTATCACTACCACGCTGTAGTGGGGACCCAATGCCGCTGAGGGGAAGCCCGATCTAATTTCAATGTATGAGCCGCAACTTCTCGACTTTGTCGGAGACTAGCTTCCGGACCCAACAGCTCTTCTCAGAGCTAACGCAAAAAACGGCCCTTTTCAGGGCTACCACAAGGTTATAAATTACGAGCCTTCGAAGCCATTCGACAACAACAACAGCCCTTCTAAGGGCTACTGCAAGGTTATTATGTGCCACGTGCCGTCGAAGCCATTCGGAGACAATACATATATATATTTATATACATATTTATATAGTCTATACATTCCCGGTAACGTAAGAATTCCTACGGGGAGGATACATTTAAATCGGTTCAGCTGTTGAGCTGCTACGGTGGAACATATGTACAGACAGACATACACCCTAAATACATTACACTCCTTTATGGGCAGTCGTGTAATAATATTCGATATTTTTCCAAAAATTTGTTCTATTTTCAAAAAAGTTAAAATATCTAAATGTTCAAGAGTATCTGACCCTTAATCTTCCCCGCAATAAGCTGTGGCTCCTCCCAACCAATTAAAATAATTTGATATATTTTGATAGTCACACCTTTTTGGATAGATTTCATAAGAAAGCTACCTATTGCAGTGGGTACCATGATTCGACTTCCGGAAAATTTTGACATATCTTCGAGTATCACATTCCCCAGACCCCAAAACCACCATCTCAAAAGTTTATTTATAAATTTCTATAGATGTATTTTTCACTTTCTTGTGTACACGATAACTGCCGTAATTTTCCGCCTATCACTTTCAGATTGTTTCCTAAAAATAACTCTACCCAAAATCTCGGTCTAGTTCGTTAACGGTGAAAATCGGTCCTTGGGATGGCTTTATCGAAAAAAACAAAATATTGCTACAACATTTTTATTAAGTAAAATATCGAATTCGTTTAAAGTTCCTCCTATTATTTGGATAAGGAATTAAAACTTATCTAAGTAAAGTTTTTTGATATCACCAACCGTTGGCCCAAGGGGTAGAAAAAATGAGGTTTAAGAAATAAAAAAAAATCATACCTACCTTAATATGCAGAGTATCGAATCAGTTTAATGTGATCGTTAGTCCTCTAAACATTACCTAAAATTTTTGTCTGAAAAATTTTTGTAATAACCAACCCTTACGGCAAGGGATGACCAAAATGTTACTGGAATTGTAAGATGGGGCTTCTCGTATGCTAAACATGTGAAAATGTTTTTCACATACAACCATTGTCGTATTGAGTAAATTTGAAGTTTTTTTTAACTTTAAGGTAGACATTTTTTTATCCTCTACTTAGCACCGGTGAGATCTATCTCCGCCTTCCGGCGTGCCGAAAGAGATTTTTTTTAAATGTGTTGTACATAAAACAAATACATAATGGTATCCAATGATTCAGGCTTTCTAGAACTCTACGGTCTCTATTTTTACCAGCCCTTGTGAACTAACAAAAGTTAAAGTGCGGCAACATTCAACCTATCCTTATCGAAAGTGTATTGTATCTTTAAAAAACCTGTAATTACATTACAGAAGAAAAGATTCACATCTTCTTCTCTCCAAAGAATTCGTTCTTCCAGTACGATCAATTAACTAATTTTAATAATATTTGCTTGGGACGTTAATAATAATTATATTTGTTATATATTTATAACATATGTTATAAATATATTTAAAACAATTTATAAATATGTTATATTTTTTTAAGCTTATCAATATACTTATCATTTGTTGTAGAATTCCTTTTTGGTGTTTTAATTCAAAACAATCAGAATTAATACACAAAAATTTATATTACCCATCAAATCATTTATTGTGATCTCAGTTCCTTCCCATACCTGTATTACTATCCATAACAAATGCATTTCATTCAAACGATTGAATTAGATATTTTGCAGTAAAATTAAAAAACCTAATATAACATGTTTCTGAGTATTCTTTATTTAATCCGGTGAAAATGTAATGACATGTTTTATAAATAATTTTATTATTTACAAAGCGTCAATAGATTGCATAAAAGCAAGAAGCTATAAAACTAACATTGATTTAGAAATAAACATTTTAATATTTACATTACAACTGCAATTTTTCAGTTGAACGCGTTTGTTTACAATAAGATTATAAAAATATCCTGAGTGAACAGTCGGTTCACTATTATGGTTCCAGTAAATGGTTTTTACATACTATTCTTGGAATCATAAACAAAACGTCATTTTTTAACTCCATTAATTACGCAGTATTTCTCTAGGTGTGTTTGCTATTTAAAAGCGGAACAACGAGCAAAATTCCCTAAAAGGTAATTCAGTCGTAATGGTTATTAATAAAATATTCAGAAGTTAATAAGTATAATTACTGATATAATTCTACTATAAGTAAGGTAACAATGAAATAATTCTATTTTAAATAAAAATCTTAAGTATAAAATTACAAAACGCGTGGAAATGTCTAATAAAAATAGATGAATTTGTAGTTTTAATGCTAAAAAAAAATTATTTCTCATTCTTATCATAGAAGCGGTTATAAATGGGCGTCAACCGGAAGTTACTAAGTAAATGTTTATTATTTTATTTATTTTTTATTAAATAAAAAACATATATGGACTTTTAGCAACGAGTTAGCCGTGACAAAGTTACTACTTACAACTTAAAATTAATAGTTTGCATATAAACGTAATTATAACGTGTTGATTAACTTTAATTTGCTTAGCTTGTTAATTTATTAGTTATAAAAGTTTAGCTCATGATATATTCTTAATAATATTCTGAACTGTAACAATTTGACATGTATCATAAAAAAACAAATTACGTCATCTTAAAAAAGAAAAAGCTGACAAAAAAAAATTGTAACACTTTCCTGGCATTGATTATTTATTTTTTTATATAGTGGAAAAAATTATTATAAAAAAAGTTACCCGATTTCTTTTTTGGGGTGGGGCTAAATTTTATTGTAAAATTATCATTATAATTTACCAGTATGTTTAAATTTCAAAAAAAAAAAATCTATAATAAAATCGATATTTATTTCTGCTCCCCACCTCCAAAATCACTTCAAAGAAATGTTTTTGATTTTCTACGTATACAATAATAAAACGAAGAAACTAAAAATAATTCCACTGAAAAATATACTATCAGTAAAAAGTTACCCAAGATTTCGTTTTTGCTGGGGGGGGGGGGGTGAATTATAATATAATTGTATGGTAATAATATTATTAAAAGTTTAAATAAACCAAAAACGTATTAAAAAATCGATATTTTGAACTTTGATCATCTCCCCACCCCAATATTGCCCCCCAAAATAGTTTTTTGGAGGTCACTTGCATTATTTACTATGCTTATGAAAACATAAAAAAAATTCGGTTAAAAGATACACAATAAATAAAGAAATATATTTTTTTTCGATTTTTGGGGAAGGGATGAATTTTGGGACAAAATGTGTTTAAAAATGTTAAGATAAGCATGTACGCATGTACTGAGTATATTGGTTAACTGGCATTTCTCCCGCCACCACCCCATTCGGTCGCCCTAGAGCATAGACCAAATGTCAATGCCAGGATACGGCTACTGTGACTCTAAAATAGTTTAGCGACCTCGTTCCTAAAAGCTCCTAGTGAGCTACCTATCAGCGTGAGCGGATTAAGCAGAGTGCTATTCACCACCCGCTTATGTGTCCAACCGCTCACTTGTCAAACTAATCTAAATCGGGGAGGCGCACCCCTTGTTGCTAATTACTAAAAGTGAAATAAACTAAAATAAAAGTTAATTAATAAAAAACATCAATTTAAGCTGTCACGCCTTGGTCGCTGTATGCCAGCTAGTGCCTGTCCACCATTTAAAGCGCTTGGAGCGTGTATCTGGCTGGTGGCCAGCCATTATCTCAGAAAAAACTTCCCGCAGCGGCGCTGTAGGAATCAGTAATAACATGTACTGAGTATAATATAAAGTGGAGTTATGTTTGCAGAGTTTAGGGAAAATTCACCCCAAGAAACTGTCTACCCACCTACACTGGAGATATTGACCACAAAAGTTATCAACAAATTGCATCTTATACATGAGTCTTTGTATAAAATTTCACCAATATCGGTTTACATAGTCAAAATTTATTACGCTTCGAACACGTTAACACACATACATACGTACGTACATAAGAACATTACCCCTACCTTTATTTTGTTTTTTGAAGTCTGGATCATGAAACGTCGAGAAATGAAAAGAACCCAAACTTCATTTTTTGACTATCATACTTTGATTACCATTATAGCTTTCTTTTTTCATCATAGCTCTAGAGCTAGGACGCCAGGAAAAAAAAAAATTAGGTCACTAAAAATATAATCAAAAAGTTTTATTAAGTAATTACTAAAAAAGTAATGATAAAAGTTGTTTATTCTCAAAAATAAAACTTAACGTAAAACTTTTAGTTACAAGGTTTAACTTATTAGTATAACTTTGGAAAGATTCAGTGTTGTGAGATTAAAAAAATAAAATAGAGGATTTACTGTTTAAACGAAAAATATTTTGGTTGGTTTATAATAGAGTTAATCCTGTATTTTTTTTATCTCACAATACCAAGGTTGTTTACTAACTTACAATAGTAAGTTATAGTAACTTACTAATAAAGGTAAATAAAAAAAATATTATTTCATAAAACAAATAAAATATTTAACATAAATTGATAATTTCCAAAAACAAAATTTCTTTTTTAAAATTATTAATGAAATTGTTGCATTTAGCGGATCTAATTCTTATCGTTAATAACTTGTCAAATAAATGCGTATTAAGGAAAGATGAGAATGGGAGATGTTTAAATAGAAAGAAGAACCTTTTTCTTTTTCTGTTTAGCTTCCCGAACCACCGTATGGTATTACTTCAAAGGATGAATGAGGATGATATGTATGAATGTAAATGAAATATAGTCCTGTACAGTCTCAGGTCGACCATTCCTGAGATGTGTGATTAATTGGAACCCAACCACTAAAGAACACCGGTATCCACGAACTAATATTCAAATCCGTATAAAAGTAACTGCCTTTACTAGGATTTGAACCTTAGAACTCCTGACTTCGAAATCGGCTGATTTGCGAGTCGAGTTCACCACTAGACCAACTTGGTGGGTTTAGAAAGAAGCACCTAATAGATCACCAAGATTTACATTAACAAAGAAAGCAGTATCGAATCGTCACGTAATAGCTACAAATAATATCTAAATCTAAAGTAAAAGAATTCACATTATTTATGTAAATTTTACAATATTTCAGCCTACAAATCCTATATATCCAATGTACATACATATAAAACAAATTAAAACCTTCTTACATAAAAAAAAAATAAACAAAAGAGTTAAACAAAGAGTTGAGTAGAAAGAAGTATTGCAAGAGTAATTGCTGCGCATAATATGAATGTCATGCATACGGTATATCTACCAGGCATTACAATTGGTTCATGTTTTCGCTCCGTTGCAACAAACATGTTTTATATATGTAATTCCGGTTAACGCTAAAAGTCCATATAAGAAATTTGTTTAATATTTACGCAATTTATTTTAACAATTTAAATTATACAAGAAGTTTTAATTAAATAGTTGGAAGTAATTTCGTAAGGATTAAAAATTACAAAAAAAGATTACAAAAATTCACGCCAGCATGTTTTTAATATCGGTTTCCTAGGATAATCAAATAAAAATTGTTTCGTAAAGTTGAGGTATAAGGTGCAGTGGTAGAAATTTATGTTCCCTTTTTTAACCTTGTACATGTACAGGTATGTATTGTTATTAAAATAATAGGTTATTGTTTTTCTCTAATATTAAAAGGAAAACAATAAATAATCATTATTAACAGTATTAGCGTTTTATTTAGTAAAATTACTGAACAAAAAGACTATGCAGCCACAACTGGTTAATTGAAGGTTTAAAAAATTTGTTTAAACATTTTCATAATTTCATTGTCTCTTTAAAAACAGATAGAAACTTGCGAATAAAAATAATCTTGAATTTCTATTAAAAAACTTAAATACTTTTGAATTACATCTAAACAGTAATTTTGTTATAAGATATAATTTTTGTTTAAGCCCAATTATTATATCAAACTGAAAACGATCTGCAATTTGATGGATTTGAATTTGAAAAATAAAAAATCATATTTAATATATTTTAACTTAAAATTGTAAAAACCTTTTTTGATGGAAGTTATTGAATTCTGAAAATGTATGTACAAAAAGAGAGTAAAATGTGTTTCCCTGCGTTAAAAAAAATGTAAACGGCTGATATTTTTCTATTTAAACGAGTTTCTAATAAAATGATATAAAACACAACACACTGGGTATACCATATATACATATATTTATATAAATTAGAGGTTGGCTTCGCATGGGACGCGAAACCCATTACGGGTTTCGCCCCGGAAAAGACATCGAGGATGTCATACTTCGTATGATGAGTTTAGTATGGGTCAGTGAGGCGGGATTTGTCTTGGGGATCTTCCTAGACACTTCCGGAGCGTTTAACAATCTGTGGTGATCCTCTGCCATTACAGAGGAGAGGATGCACTGAAAATGAACTGCAGATGTTGAAAAGTTATTTCAGTCATCGGGATGTGTTGCTCCGCAAGGGCAGCCATGAAGTAGGGAATGCGCTGTTTAAGGGTTGTCCCCAAAACAGTGTGTTGGTTCCTCTCTTGTGGGTGGTGGAGTTTGATTCTCTTCTGCGGCTGAGGTTGCCCAGTGGGTGTCTTGTTGTATCCTATGCGGATGATGGGCTCCTGCTGGTCGAAGAATGCTCGCCGAGGGAGGTCAAGCTCAGGGCCACTCGTGCGTGCAGGGTGCTGTGGGCTCATCGACACAAGATGACTTTCAGCTTGGAGAAGACCACGATAATGCTTCTCAAAGGCCGTTTGGCGGAGAGTGGGCTAGTCGGCGGTTCAGAAGTACCTTGGGGTGTATCTTGATGAGAAATTTCAGTTCAAGAGGCACCTTAAATATGTCGCAGAAACGGCTTGTAGTGTCTTTTTTGGGATCCGACGTGTGGTCAATCCGGATTGGGGGTTTCAATTTTAGGACCCTAAGCATCCTGTACAAGGACGTGTGTGAAACAATTATGTGTATGCTGCTCCAGTTTGGGCGGATAGGATGAAATTCCGTAGTTATAGAGATATATTATTGAGTGCCAACGAATATTAGTGTTGACGGTAACGGTTAGTTACCGTCGGTTTCACAGGAGGCGGTCTTGGTGATTGCGAGAGTGAAACCGGTTAATATTCTAGCTCTTGAGAAACAGGAGCGGTATGCTGCTAGGACGTTGGGTGAGTTGACTTCCGAAAAAGTTCGGGAGATTGAGCAACATGGTTATGATATATGGCAGGCTAGATGGGATGGAACTATTGATGGGCGATATACGCATGATCTTTTTCCAAACATTAGAAGCTTTGGGGAGGGGGGCATCATGGCTTTCTCTAACAAGTACGTAACTCAGTTTCTTCCGGTCACGGGGCCTTCAGGGGTAGACTGGCTCGGTTCGGCCTGGTAGATTCGGGTCTGTGCCTGCAGTGTGGGATGCAGGACGATTCCTTCCGTGTGTGGTATGGGTGCGCCAAATACGATCTGGAGTTCACCTCAGTAATTTGTCGATTGGATACTGTCAGAGCAACGCTTAACATCAGTCAAAATCCTGGAAGGACCGGACTGAATGGTCAGTGGTTGCAGAATTTCTACACTATTTGGCTAGGGAACGGATTGCGGAGGGAAACTAGGGTGCTGCTTGGTCTTGTTGCTGCGTACATTGTTTTGTTACGATTTCTTGTTAGTGTTTTTGTTTTGTTAATGTTATATCATTTTGGTTGTTTCGTTATTAGCTTTATTTTCGTGTTTTTCCGGGTTTGTTTCGCATATGAACTCACTTTACCTTTCGGGTAGGTAGGTGATTCAATTCCTTCGATGACTATAGTTTTCAGTGGTGCTTGAGACTAGAGACGTGGTTTGTTATTTTTACTAATCGTTACACCGATGGGAATGCCGTTTGTGGCATTCACAATCACATCGGTGGCATCCTGGGCCGAGGCGACTGAGAGACGTCATTGTACCGAAATGAAAGATGACCTCTTAAAACCCATCAGAGGGGGTGGTTTGAGGGTGTGTTCCCTAGGGGATCAGGATATATATATATATATATATATATATGTATTTATTCTAGGTGGGCTGCGCCCCCTGGTTGCTTCGCGGCCAGCATTTCAGCATTTTTCTTGTCATATTATAATACCGGGAGAACTAATGTTTGGTCATACCTCCACTCAGAGTTGAGGAAAACTTTTGAATGAAGCGCCATTAGGTGCGACATGATTGTTCGGGAGCTTTAAGAGCTTTAAACCTTTGTCCGTTCCAATAGGTCGATTAGGCCTCGAGTTATTGCAATTTTTGTGTTTTCAGAATTTTTATTACAATTTTATAATACGGGAAGAAAATTTTAAATACTTATTTAGTTACAAAATTAAAACAGCTTAAAACAGGTCTCTTCTTTCTTTAGGCAGACTACGAGCATAATTGGAGTATATAATAATGTAACAGAAACAGTATAACGGAACAGGGTAACTGATTCTTTCGAATTATGCAGAAAGAAAGCGATAATAATAATAATAATAATAATAATAATAATAATAATAATAATAATAATAATAATAATAATAATAATAATAATAATAATAATAATAATAATAATAATAATAATAATAATAATAATAATAATAATAATAATAATAATAATAATAATAATAATAATAATAATAATAATAATAATAATAATAATAATAATAATAATAATAATAATAATAATAATAATAATTTTTTTTTTTTTTTTTTTTTTTATTTATTTATTGTGCAACAGAACAGTTACAAAACCTTTGTATGCCACACAATATCACATAAAGTCACAAAAGAACACCCACATATAAATTAAAAATATAATATTCAAAACACAATAATAATAATAATAACAATTATGCAGTCAAATACAAAAAATAATTAGAACTTTAAAAACGGTAGCTACGGAGTGTTAATAAAACACATAGATGAAAACATCCAAAAACAAAAAGACAACATTACTAATACATTCCAAATAAAACAAGTTATAAGCAATAATCCTTAAAAAAAACAACAATAATTTTAAAATCATGAAAGTGAGCATCACACCAAGGACAATGATCCATCGCCACGTAACCCTCTCAAATTTTTAACGAAGGCTGCCTCATCTTCCCAAAAGCTTAGCTTATCCTGGAACTCCACTGCAACACTGGTACACCGCTCAATCGGAGACACGGTGGAACCAACCGGCGTCACAAACTGCCTAAAAGACCTCACTGACCTGGCCTGGTTCCGCAAGACAACATGATAACGCGTCGGAAGTCTGTTGTGCAGAGCTTTATAAAAGAAAACCAAGTCAAAGTACGTTCTTCTATCAGATAACCTGGAAAGGCCTAATTGCCTCAACATATCCTCTCTATTAGCACCAACAAAACAATCTCCAAACTTAAAACGCATCCAGTTCAAGAACCTATCCTGAACACCCTCAACCAGATCAGAGGCAAAACGTCGTGTACTATTCCACACCACGGTCGAGTACTCCAAGCGACTCCTCACCAAAGACTTGTACAGCAGGTTACAAGTGGAAATATTGCTAAACCGTCCACAAATCCAAAGGACAAGACCAAGGTCCCGGCGTGCTTTACTGACAATCCAAGCAACGTATTCGTGAAAATACAACTTCGCATCAAATAAAACCCCGAGGTCCTCAACCAATGTCTCAGCGACAATAACGTGCGTACCAATCCTATAGCTGAAAACAGAGCTCGACGTCTTACGAGACAAAGTCAAATGTTTGGTCTTCCGAAAATTCAAGGGCATACAATTGCGGTCAGCCCACTCAACAACCTTGTTAATATTCCATTGTAGCAACAGGTGATCCATACTATTTCTGATCGGACAATATATTTTGACGTCATCCGCAAACATCTGAAAATTGCACGTCAAAAGTTGCCCGATATCATTGATAAAAATAATAAAAAGAAGGGGACCCAAAACCGAGCCTTGCGGCACTCCAGACTTAGCCAAGAAGGATTCCTCAGACATCTGTCCACCAAAACGAACCGAAAAACGCCTGTCACGAAGATAAGAGGATAGCCAATCATTAAAACGATCGCTGAAGCCGAAGCCCTTGGTCTTTGCTAACAACAAATGATGGGGTATCTTGTCAAAAGCTTTGGTAAAATCAAAATATATCACATCCACTTGACCCCTATGCTCAATTGCATTAACTGAATCCTGCAAAAAGGCGGCCAAATTAGAAGCTGGTGAACGACCTTTAATAAATCCATGCTGAAATGACGACAACATCGGGAGAACATGGTCATAAACATGTCTAAATAGAATCCTCTCGAAGACTTTGGAAAAAGTACCGATGATAGAAATAGGCCTGAAATTATCCAGGGAAGGGACACCAGGCTTAGGTATAGGAGTAACAACTGCGTGTTTCCATAGGGACGGAAAAGAAGAAGACGACAAGCTCCAATTAAACAGGGAAGCAAGGATAGGAGAAACAATCTCATTCAAACCCTTGACAACAAACGCAGGAATCCGATCCAAGCCGACCGCCGATCTAGCGTTAAGAATTCCTATAGCACCGGATACGTCAGAAGATGAAACCATCGGAATGTCAAGAATCCGCTGGTTGTTGACACAGGCGCCACCAGACGTAGTCTGCGTAGGAAAGTCCTGGTATACTGATTGAAAAAATTCACCAAAATGCTGACAACTCAACCGAGGATCAGAAATAGTCCGCCCATCGACAGTAGGGGCCGGAGTCCTTACATGGTTAGACTTCTGTCGAGAAATATACTTCCAAAAATTCCTCGGATTAGAACAAAGGTCAGATTCACACTTCCGAGCCCAAACCACTCTGGCATCCGCTATCGCATACTTAACATCTCTACGCAGCCGAGAAAACAAGAAATAATCATCCGACAGACCAGAAGATTTAAACCTGCGATGAGCAGCCTTCTTCCTCTTGAGAAGATTAACAATGTTCCTATTGAACCAAGGAGGAAATTTTGTTGACTTAGGACGAAATGCAGGAACATGTTTATCAATCGCTGCAGTAATTATCTTCTGTAAACCCAGAACCGATTCCTCCAAATCGACGGTCAAGAGAACATTACACCAATCAGCAAACCTCACATCGTCATACAACGCACGATAGTCACCACGATCATAGCGAAAAACCAGGCCCATTTCCGCCACATCAACGGTTGCGACTTCAAGGAACCCAATTTCAAACGGAGGATGGAACTTATCAGGGCAAACAAGAGCCTCAGCAGCTCTAGTGAAAACCCTGCAGTTAGTCAAAATTAAATCCAAACCATTATTACAGAAGGAAGGATCCGTTGATTCATGTGTAAAAACGTCCAAGTTCATCATGTCAACAAAATCAAAAACCGATCGTGCTTTACATTTAGCATAAAACCCAATATTTGCAGGAAGACTTCTAGTAGACCAGCACACTCCAGATACATTAAAATCGCCTACAATACAAATATCCAAATTTAAAATATCTACGTGCCTATACAGAAAATCAAAATATTGGTCGAGGAGAATTGAAGCTAAAAATGGAGCAACATACATAACACAAACCAACAAATTCTTCATGCCTGGTCGAATTAGCTCAACCCATACAGCTTCAGGAAACGCCTCGAGGTCCTTCCTCCTCGTACACCTAATGCTTGATTTTACAAGAATAGCTGAACCACCACCACGCTGAAGCAAAGTAGCAGCATAATCTCGGTCAGCCCGAAAAACATGGTAACAGTCTGGAAACAGATTGACATCACAGTGCTCATCACTAAGCCAAGTCTCAGTCAAGGCAACCACGTCGAAGTGAAAATCAATCAAGGACGCGAAAATTTCATCCTGCTTAGTCCTCAAACCACGAACATTTTGGTAGATCATCCTCAATTTACCCATCGCTACCGAGCTGCAATCCATCCTCCCGTGAACCTTTTTCTACAAACACTGCATCAGGCCTCAACGGACCATAAAATGGAGCCAACAGCGTACCAACAGGCCAGATCTCAGGACGAACCAAGCTGTCAAAATCCGAAGCACAAACTTCAATTCGAAACGAGCTATACGACTCGTACCTAGTCTTCAGACGAATACACTGAAGATGTTGAAAGTTGTGTCCCCCAAGCAGCTTGGTGATATCACCAACCCCGGTTGAAGAGTTAAACCTCGAAACAAAAAGAGCCTTAGTCCTGGGCTTAACCAAATCACAGCATACGTCGCCTTTCCCAAAAACAGCATTTCGAGACCTCACCCCTTTCTTAGGGTTAGACGGAGCAATGGAACCCTCAAGAAAAGACTTCACTTTGGGGCCTTTACGCTTCTCAGAGCCAACCACAGTCCAAACAGATTTCTTAGCCACATCATGGGAGGCTGCAGTCAAAACATCATTCACAGGGTTAGCGGATTTATTTACAGCGTCAACTGTAGCAGAAGTAAGTCCCTCAGCATTTTTGTAACCCACATGCGAAGCGTTTCCGGATGACCTCACTGCATCCTGAATACACCCAGCATCAAAACTCCGCACTCGTGTCATGTTGCTATTCCTCTTAGCCGCATTAAATACAGAAGTAGCACAGTGAGATGGCAAGGAGAGGTTAATATTATCATCACCACAACGAGGTCTAACTGGATAATAATAATAATAATAATAATAATAATAATAATAATAATAATAATAATAATAATAATAATAATAATAATAATAATAATAATAATAATAATAATAATAATAATAATAATAATAATAATAATAAACCGAGTAATAATAAATAACCGAGTAAATTCCTCGGTTATGCATTGTTGAGTTTGACCTGGTTCCAACTTCAGGTCACTAAACGGACTGGATTTTTGGCTACCTGCAGGAAATGAGTACCATATGATTTTGGAAATGGATTCATACCATTCTTAGAGCTGGCGATGTGGCGGCCAGGGTCGATGTTATTGCAGGTGTAACGGAGACCCTTCCGTTGTCCACATGCCCCCTGCGATGGCAAGCATGTAGTTAAGGTGCCCATGTTCGGAGCATGGGAGCCCTGAAAGCTTCGGTGTGTAGGGGCCTGGAGTCAGTGCAGAGACTGCGCATCCGCTCTCTGCCAGGACATATGCCGGTTCCACCGGAGTACCGGATAGGACCTCCAAGGTTAGTAGCCCTGGAGTGGGGGTGTACCCCGGCGGCTAGCCTTGCTACAGAAGGGATCCACTGTTCATGAATTTTTCTGAACAAACTAACGTGGCAGAGGGTGCACGTAAACACCCTCGTTTAGAAACCGCCGATTCGCCACAAGCGAAGCGGAAAAAAAGCAAGGAGAGTGATAAGTTAAGAAAAGATGCTGATAAAATCAGTAAAGATTTAAGAAAAGCTTTGTTTGGAAATAATTTTCCCAAACCAAGATTTTTGATCATTACAAAAGAGAATGGTAACTTCCAAAAGGTAAGTCCATTCTTAATTGCTAGAGAGATTACAAATTGTGCTGGTGGTCCTGTCAAGGATATTCGTAAAACTTTTAATGGATTGCATGTCGAAACCATCAACGACATGCAAAGCCAGAAAGTTTTGGCGTTGAAGAAGATCGGTGAATTTGCGGTTTCGGTCCAACCGCATAGTACACTTAATTCATCTAGAGGAGTTGTTGTTTGCCGTGATCTTCTTAACTGTACTGAAGAAGAAATAGTGCAGGAAATGTCTAGTCAGGGAGTGACACATTGTCGCAGACTTTCTATGAGACGAAATGGTGAGATTCTTCCTTCGGCCTCTCATGTATTGACATTCAATAGGCCAAGTCTTCCTGAAAAGGTACGAGCTGGCATCCATCGGCTTGATGTACGGGCATTTATTCCGCAGCCGATGAGATGTTTTAGATGTCAACGTTTCGGACACACTGCCGCTAGGTGTGAAGCGCAGGAAATTTGTATATGCGGAATGAAGACACATGAGGGTGATCCATGTAAAGACCCTCCAGTCTGCATTAATTGTAAAGGGCACCATAACTGTCGATCCAGGAACTGCCCAGTATACAAATCAGAAACAGCCATTCAGGAGGTTAAAACGCTTCAAAAAGTCAGCTACCCTGAAGCGAAGAAGATTGTAAACCTACGTACACCTAGACCATCGACTTCATACGCAGAAGCAGCTGCTGCTCCCCCCACACCTAAAATCAACGTGGAGCAGTTGCTTAATACGATGGCGCCAAGTCTCGCGACAATAATAGAAAGAATCATTGATTCCAAGATCGAGTCGACTCATCAGATACAACAAAGTAAACATGAGAAGGCTCAATCCCGGACTGACGTCGCCGACAGAAGACCCGCACCAGCGCAGTTTAAAAAACCGGCAAAATCCTCGATTATAACTCCAGCAATAGACATAATGAAGAAAAATCTTGATTTATCCGACAAAGATCTAAAGATCATCCCGACGACGAGTCATATAGCTAAGGATACTGTGACAAGAGTACAGGAAAAATCTGCGTCAACCAAAATGGAGGTGCAAGTAACTATCCAAAAAGCACCGGACACAGACGATATTAAAACTGTACCTACAGAGGCCCCAAAAGCTCAGAGAACAACTGTGGCGAGAGCATCTGTATCAGCCGGTCCAAGCACAGCCTTAGACATAGAATCGAGTTCATCAGCCGCCGAAAGTGCATCGGTTGCAAGTTTAGACTCAATTGCAACGATGCTCACAGCACCATTGAAGCTTTCATCACCTGATGTAAGCCGGCGAACGTCATTGGCGTCAGAAAGAGAAGACGATGCCATGTCCGAAGCCTCAGACACTCTGTCGTCGGAAGTTGAGGCCGTTCGCAGAATGGAAAAGCGGTGTAAAAAAGGTTGGCCGAAAGGAAAGCCTAGAAAGTGATATAATTGGACCAGAAATTATAAGGAAAAGCAAAATTTTGATCATTTTGTGAAATTTTGAACCTTTTTTTTTATTTTTTTTTTGAAGTGGGACGGGGCTAATGACCAAAGTAGTCGATGCCCCTAAAAACCTCAAAAAAAAAAAAAAAAAAAAAAAAAAAAAAAAAATAATAATAATAATAATAATAATAATAATAATAATAATAATAATAATAATAATAATAATAATAATAATAATGCCCTGAGGTAGATATTCCCCACGTCCGGAACACAACATCTACGTTCCACGTCCAGGGCGGTAACAGCTGTACTCAAGTACATTACATATAGCTGGCTAACGGGGTTCCGAGTGTTGTTTCTCGGATATACTTTTTTCGGTCGATTTACATCTATAGGCCGAATTACAGGACTGGACTTTACGGCCACCTGCAGATATGACATTATTAACGATTACGGAAATGGATTAATACCGCCGTTAGAGCTGGCGATGTGGCGGCCACGGTCAAAGTTATTTGCAGGTGTAACGGAGACCTTTCGTCGTCCACATGCCCCCTGCGATGGCAAGCATGTAGTTAAGGTGCCCATGTTCGGAGCATGGGAGCCCTGAAAGCTTCGGTGTGTAGGGGCCTGGAGTCAGTGCAGAGACTGCGCATCCGCTCTCTGCCAGGACATATGCCGGTTCCACCGGAGTACCGGAACGGACCTCCAGGGTTGGTAGCCCTGGAGTGGGGGTGTACCCCGGCGGCTAGCCTTACTACAGAAGGGATTACTTGTTCATGAATTTTCCTGAACAAACCAACGTGGCAGAGGGTGCACGTAAACACCCTCGTTTAGAGCCGGCTGTTTCGCCTGAAGCGAAACGCCGAAAGAGTACGGAGAGTAAGAAGATAGAAATTGAGGCTAGAAAAAGCTTACAAAAGGCTTTTTTTAAAAGTAGTAATGTACCGAAACCTAAATATTTGGTCATTACAAAGGAGGATGGAAATTTCTCGAGGGTGAGTCCTTTTCTCATCGCTCGAGAAATAAACAAATGTGCTGGAGGCCCTGTAAAGGAAATACGGAAAACTTTTACGGGACTTCATGTAGAGACTGTTAATGATATACAGTCTCAGAAGATTTTAGGGCTGAAGAAAATTGGAGAGCTAGCGGTACGCGTTGATCCCCACGGCACGCTCAACACCTCAAGGGGTGTTGTGGTCTGTCGGGATCTTTTAAACTGTTCGGAGCAAGAGATTGTAGAGGAGCTGGCAGCACAAGGAGTAATAGAGTGCCGTCGGTTGAACATGAGAAGGAACGGTGAGGTCTTACCCTCGGCTTCTCATGTCCTTACTTTCAACCGGCCTACTTTGCCAGAAAAGATAAGAGCGGGGATTCACCGTTTGGATGTGCGGGCATTTGTCCCACAGCCGATGAGGTGCTTCAAGTGCCAACGCTTTGGCCACACCGCTGTTAGATGCGAAAGACCGCAAATATGCGTGTGCGGTGAAGAGGTGCATGAGGGAGAGCCATGTAAAGAGCCTCCTACATGTATAAACTGCAAAGGAGCGCATTCTTGTAGATCAAGGAATTGTCCTGTCTACAAAGATGAGGTAGCTGTGCAGGAAGTAAAAACCCTGCAAAAAGTCAGCTACTTCGATGCAAAGAAAATAGTTAACGCCCGTAAGCCTAGAGCAGCAACATCTTATGCTCAGGCTGCGGCTACTGTTCCTGCTCCTGCTCCGATTGCTGTAGATGAGGTACAAATTATAAATAAACTTGCTCCCACTTTGGCTAACATGATTGAGAGGATCATCGAAAACAAGATGAAACCTCTTGGCAATAAAGAACTTGTTAAGCCAAAGATAGTGATACAGCCTGCTGAAGATAAGTCGATAAAAGTGAAAGTTGCTCCTCCAGAAAAGAAAACGGACAACAAACCTGAATGTCAAGTCCGTCTCAGCGAGATCCTCGATGAAAAGAAAAAGGCGATACCTACAGAGTCTGTTATGGAGGCTCCCAAGCCTCCTGTAACTGAAGTGGCCTCTAAGCCTCAGAGGCCACAAAAAATCACACAGGGGGGGCGAGTGTCCCCCCTCCCACAGGCGGTGACCGGTGCGACCCCCGTGTTGGGGAGCGGGCAGGTTGTCGCCTCTCAATCGGCGCCTGAAACCGGCGCCGATCCATGCCCGTCGTCGTCGGCGGCTTCGGTGGTCTCCGATACGGAGACCGGAAGCCTTACAGGCGATGACCTTCTCCGCGAACACGATGCTGTTCGCAGGATGGAGAAGAAA
The DNA here is from genome assembly GCF_047948215.1 of Lycorma delicatula. Classification (NCBI taxonomy): domain Eukaryota; kingdom Metazoa; phylum Arthropoda; class Insecta; order Hemiptera; family Fulgoridae; genus Lycorma; species Lycorma delicatula. The sequence goes on from NC_134457.1 coordinate 196,174,065, forward strand.
AGGAAAAAAGGATGGCCGAAAGGAAAACCCAGGCAATAATTTAATTAAAAATTAAAAATTAGCGAGTCGATTGTACAATGGAACATCAATGGATGTTTTTCAAACATCCATGAGCTCCAACGCTTGGTACATGACGTAGACCCGATTTGTATATGTCTGCAAGAAACGCATTTCCGCCGAAATGAAAATTTTAAATTAAAAGGATTTGATATATTTCGGCGAGATCAACCGCCAAATGTAAGAGTTAGAGGTGGAGTAGCTATATTAACATCGACTAGAGCTACCACCGAAGCGGTTGTTCTAAACACCAACCTACAAGCGGTCGCCGTTAGAATGAAGCGACCGCTTAAGATCACTGTGTGCAGCATATACTTACCGAATTACGATTGGAATAAGGATGACATAGAAAGATTAATTTCCGAGCTTCCCCCACCTGTTTTACTGGTGGGTGATTTTAACGCTCATAATTCTCTCTGGGGATCGGATCGAGTAGATCCCCGTGGAAGAGAACTGGAAGGGTTCCTGATGAATTCTGAACTTATTATTTTAAATGACGGATCAGGAACCTTTTTCAATGCCAGAGATGGATCGACGTCCTGTATAGATCTTGCACTTATAAGCGGATCGATAGCACCGAGGTACAGCTTCCATGTTATAGACGATCTGCATGGAAGCGATCATTTCCCGGTGCAAATTGTAACTGATGTTACTAGAACAATATATCCCATCCCTAAAAGATGGTTATTTGAAAAGGCAGACTGGACGAGCTTCACAGCTAGAACGATGCTCCCAGAAACAACCGGAGTTATCGGAGACGATGTCGACGCCATAACAAATGCAATAATCGAGTCGGCATCGAGATATATTCCCAAAACATCTGGGAAACTTACAAAGAAACCCGTTCCATGGTGGAACGATGAAATAAGTGAAGCTATAAAAAGAAAGAAAAGGGCGTACAATGCCTTTAAGAAGCGTCCTAGTATAGAAAATCTTGTTGCCTTTAAGAAATACAGGGCGTATGCAAAACGTGTTATGATAGATTCGAAAAAACGATCCTGGCAGCAATACGTGTCATCCATTGACAAAACTACTACTGCATCAGATGTTTGGAGGAAAGTGAAGGCGATTTGTGGGCGTAATGATTTTACTCCCATAACTAGCCTTCAAGATGAAGATGAAGATGAAATAAAAGACACTCCATATGAAATTGCAGAGCTGTTATCCAATCATTTCGAAAAGGCCAGCAAAACGGCCAACTACGAGGAAGGTTTTCGAACCAAAAAAGAAGAACACGAAGGTCTACTAAATTTTGGAACTGAGTATAATTACTCATATAATGTACCATTTAAAATGGAAGAATTCGCGAAGGCGTTGGAAAAATCAGGTAACACAGCTGCTGGTCCGGATGAAATCCACTATAATATGATCAGGCAGCTGAATACCACTGCAAAGTGTAGATTATTAGAACTTTATAATAAAATATGGCGGGATGGAACGTACCCGCAGCAGTGGAAAAAAGCTCATGTTGTTCCAGTACCGAAGAAAAATAAAAATTTAAGAGACCCCAATAGCTACCGTCCTATTTCTTTGACGTGTGCTATGGGGAAAATTTTGGAAAAAATGATTAATAATCGACTCGTCTGGGTTTTGGAAAAAGAAAACCTGATATCACCGTATCAAGCAGGTTTTCGACAATACCATTCTACCACTGATCAAATGATCAGCTTAGAGGACATTATATATAACAGCTTTATTACAAGGAAACATTGTGTCGGAGTCTTCTTTGATCTTCAGAAGGCTTTCGATATGACCTGGCGTCATGGTATAATGCTCCAGTTACATGAATGGGGCATTCGTGGCAATTTGCCTATACTACTCAGCAACTACATGAATGATCGTACCTTCCAAGTACGCGTCAACAACGAATATTCATGTGAAAGAATCTTGGAAAATGGCATACCGCAAGGTTCGCCGTTGAGCGGTACCTTGTTTACCATTGCCATTAGTAAATTGATATTAGCCATTCCAGTAGAAATCAGCAAAAGCGTCTATGTTGATGATCTGGCAATCGTATATGCCAGCAACAAGACTGCTATAGTGAGGTACAAATTGCAACGAGCGATCAATGCTCTAAATGAAGTTGCAAGGAATACAGGATTCCAATTCTCACCAGAAAAAACGTGCTGTGTACACTTTTGTAGGAAGAGAATTCCTCATCAAAGTCCTGCTCTGACAATTGATGATAATCCAATACAATATAAAGACAGCGTAAGGTATTTAGGACTAGTATTGGATAAATCCCTCACATGGGGATTACATATACAGGACTTGAGTGATAGATGCAAAAGAGCCCTAAACATTATAAAATGTTTATCGAACCTAAATTGGGGCTCAGGAAAAGAGACATTATTGAGACTGTATAAAGCATTGGTTCAATCTAAACTAGACTACGGATGTATCGTATATTCATCCGCTAGAAAGTCGCACTTAAGAAAGTTAGACGTAGTTCATAATAGCGGAATAAGATACGCAACAGGTGCTTTCCGCACGAGTCCGGCGGCTAGTCTGATGTCTGAAGCCGGAATAATGCCACTACATTATAGAAGAGAGATCCTCTTGTTAAGATATGCAGCAAATATATGGGCTTTCCCTGCCCATATAAATAATAAATTGTTTATGAATCATCCCATGGCTGCATTATACGAACGTCGTGCTACCTATTCCAGACCAGCCGGAATTAGGTACCACGAATTAAGAAGGAAATATGAAATTGCTATACCAGAGACACTAGCAATTTCTACTAGAGAAATACCGCCATGGCTCTTGCCAGCGGTAAATACAAGTTTGGATCTCTCTCAAGGAGAAATAAAAAAGAAACCAGCAGTGATCATCCAGCAAGATTTTTTAGCAACCGTCAGTAGTTACGAAGAACATATTAGAATTTATACTGACGGTTCTAAAACTGAACATGGTGTTGGATGCTCGATATATGTAAATGAAGAAGCCCACTTTTGGAGACTGCCAGATGTGGCCAGTGTCTACACGGCAGAGCTCACTGCAATTCAGCAAGCTCTTCGCTACACCGAACACTATTGCGAAGAGAGAGTGCTAATATGTTCCGACTCATTAAGTGCACTTGTCGCAATTCGGAACAAGAACATTAAGGATGTCCTAATTGCAAACATCCTGTCCATTTTATACGTTCTAAAACAACGAGGACAGCGATGCGTATTTGTATGGACTCCGGGGCATGCTGGTATTACAGGTAATGAAATCGCAGACGAAGCTGCCAGAAAGGCAACAGTCTGCGATGATTTGGATGCATTTCCTGTAAGAGTGGCAGATATTAAAAACCGTCTAACAAATATAGTAAGAAACAAGTGGAACGCTGAATGGAGGAGTTTAAATACAAAATTAAACTCAGTTAAAACTTCTCCTTATAAATGGAAAAGCGACTTTAAATTGACTCGCCGTGAACAAGTAGCGGTGACCAGACTTAGAATCGGTCACACGCGATTAACAAATTTATATTTGTTAACCGGCGAAGTGAGACCAATGTGCGGTGTTTGCAATAAAACACTGACAATCAAGCATCTAATAGAAGAGTGTACCATATATGAGGACCTCAGAAAGAGGTTCTGTTTTACAAATAATATTAGTGCTGATCTGGATAATGGAAATGAAGAAAATATAGTTGCATTTTTACACGCCAGTGGACTTCTTAAAAGTCTGTAAAATGGAAGTTTAAAGCTGTGGAAAAAGATACTCTAAGTGGTAGTTATATATACATATATACATATAGAAGAAAGAGGAAAGATATGGTATTGAGAAGATTAATTATAATTTTAAGTTCATGGTCTTTTGAGAACCTATCTCAAATTTTTAATATTGGGGCCCTTTACACCCCGTAAGTGTTTGTGATTGTCCTTGTCTTTCATGTTTTAATGTTTATTGTGAAGTTTGTGTTTTTAAATAAAATGTAAGGGCCCTTTACACCCTTACATATGACGATCCTGATGGAGATAATAATTTCTTTTAAAGAATGTGACGAGGGCTAATGACCTTAGCAGTCGATGCCCGTAAAAATTCAGAAAAAAAAAAAAAAAAAAAAAAAAAAAAAAAAATAATAATAATAATAATAATAATAATAATAATAATAATAATAATAATAATAATAATAATAATAATAATAATAATAATAATAATAATAATAATAATAATAATAATAATAATAATAATAATAATAATAATAATAATAATAATAATAATAATAATAATAATAATAATAATAATAATAATAATAATAATAATAATAATAATAATAATAATAATAATAATAATAATAATAATAATAATAATAATAATAATAATAATAATAATAATAATAATAATAATAATAATAATAATAATAATAATAATAATAATAATAATAATAATAATAATAATAATAATAATAATAATAATAATAATAATAATAATAATAAATGAAAAGAAGAATCTAGAAGGAACTAAGAGGGATCCTTTTCTTAGAGTAACGGATTTGTTGAACAATCTTTCTTTGTAATACAGACAATGGTACCTCCAAAAGCTGTTGTTCGACCAGAAGGATACCGGACCGGAATAAGAATTTACAGAAAAAGGTAAGCGAGCGGACGATGAAAATGATTATTTTTCAAAGATTAAAGAGACGAGTCGGGTACTGTTCTACAAGCCAGGAGATATAGACCACCGGGTTGGTCTAGTGGTGAACGCATCTGTCCAAATCAGCTGATTTGGAAGTCGAGAGTTCTAGCGTTCAAGTCCTAGTAAAGTCAGTTATTTTACACGGATTTGAATATTAGATCGTGGATACTGGTATTCTTTGGCGGCTGGGTTTCAATTAACCACACATCTCAGGAATGGTCGAACTGAGACTGTACAAGACTGCACTTCATTTGCACTCATACATATCATCCTCTACTTCAGATAATACTTCATTATCTGAAATGTAATTACCGGAGGCTGAACAGGATAAAGAAAGGCCAGGAGATATAAATAACTGCCAGGGATCAGCGGAGAGAGCCAGTAGTTCGGCGAGGCAGCGTTTGGCGCAGTCGTGATGAAACGCGATAACAGTGAGTAGTTTCGCAAACTCGAATTCGACGCGGCTGCGGTGAAAGCAATATCAGTAAGCGTGTGGTAACAAAGAGTGAAGAATACCTCACGAGTATTCCCGTGTGGACAGTGGGTGAATACAGGAAGTTGTTTGGCGAGTTACTGGTAAACAGTAGTGAAAGTGACAGTATTATATTCATTTATAAAGCGTAGGGTAGTTCGTTTATAAACAGTAAAAGTAATAATACTTGCAAAAATTGAATTGTATGCACTTTATACTTTTATAGTGTTACCTTGTTATTGCAATATCAGGTTCTAGCGTCATTATAACCTTTTTAGTAAATTAGACTGTATTCTGGTTTTTATAATATAAATGTCGTTAAACAAATCTTATTCTTTTTATTTGGATTACTATTTTGTATGTTATTACATTATCACATTATAATAATGTTATTATAACTATTTTTATAATTTATTATTTTTTTTTATGTCTTTAGGGTAATAAATTGTATTTGTAAGAAACTTTTATGTTTGTTAGTCTCTCAAATACTATTGTCGAACCACGAACCCGCGACAATATATACAAATGATCAATAGATAAGGTAGATCAATAGATGTAAAAATTTGATATCAGAGTTTTCATATAAAGACTATATGAAAAGAAAATGATATTAATTACCATTCTATTGTGCTTAATACGTAAAAACCATTCTATTATACTTAATACTTTTGAATAAGTAATGTGACCCAATCAAATAGGGAAACTCCAGAAAATGATTTTTTTATTTTTAAACATAGGGCCTACTACACAGGTTGGAGATGGTCTACAAGTTGGAGAGAAAATTTGTTTCCAGTTAAATTCTTCTTTTGGTATTTATTAGGGTATAAAGCGATAAAAACGAAACTTATTCTCGATAACCCCCAAAAAATAACTTAAAACATTAAGTTAAATGTCTATAAATGTACCCTCGTTGGGAAGTTAAAAGCAACGTGATCAAAAATCTTTTCATAAAAACGACTTTTTTAATGAAAATTTATATTGGTACAAGTAGTATAAGAAACCGTTTTGATTACGTACAATATTAACAGATAGAATAATTAACAGTTGTACGATGACTAGTTAAAAATAGATAAATAACCATTACGATAATTTGTTGAAGTAACAAACAATCTTTACTTCATTGCATGCATCTAGAATCAATGTAAAATAAAGTGTGAAGTTTTATTGTATTTGTTCAATACATGTGTATATACGACGAGCTTAACTGTTTGCTTTTTATCTTATTCGTGCACTTTTTGGATAAACAGTGGAAGATTATATGAATATAATTAATACGTATGAATCAGTAGAGAGGTGAGCAGAAACCAGTGAAGATGAGGATTGCATAATGCACGGAATTAAGGATTTATAATTATAAGAAAGAGGATTAAACAGATTTGAACTAAAGGTGAAATCAGAAGGAGAAGGGAAGTAAAACTTAAATTAATAAGAATATTTAGTAATATTCTGACAAACAATTTTGTCAAAAAATTGAAAAGCGTATTTTTGAATTATAATGATTTAATACTACCACATGTTACCGTATAATTTTTTTAGATATTCTAAAGAAAATTTTAATTATATTATGAAGTATTAATTATATGTCTTTTAAACTACTCTAAGCTTGTTTACAAGCATTTATATTACGGCTGATTCTACAAGTGCTGAAGGACAAAATTAAATAATTCGAAGTATTTTTTAACTGTCTATTGGCTAAAAAAAAAAAAATATATATTATTTTATCTATTAACCTTTTAAAAATATATTATTTAAGCATAGATAGTTTACATTACGTACTCTATATCATCTACCATATATATATATATTTATAAAAAAAATAAAAATATTTAACGTGAAATTATATATATAAAACTGATAAAATATATATTTATTATTATTATTTTTATTTCTAACATTGCATTAAATTGTAATATACCAGTTATTTAATTATTTAATTTTTGTACACGGAACTAATTTATATTGCTAAAAAGATTCAGTATATTTAATGAAAGCAAGGTTTAATGAAAATTTATTAGTAATATTGTTCTATGACAATTTATAATACAAATATACGATACAATTTATAAACAGAAGGATAACACTTTTGTTTACGGATATAGCAATTTTAACATAGTTAATTATTGCAATTAAAGTAACCCGTAACCTTACATTAAAAAAACAGAATCAATATTGCGGACGAGTACCACACCTACTTATTGCTGTAAAATAATAATAATAATTATTATTACCTCCCATTATTGAATTTTTAAAGAATACCACCCGTAGTTCTCTTCATCCGTTAACTGAACGATTAAAAAAGAATTTTAAGTATATACGACCATTAGATCTAATTCAGAAATTTATACTATATTCTTTCTTATTAATCTGACAAAATTGAAATTATACTTTTACAGAGTCTATCACGAAGTTTTCCCGTCACTTTCATAACCTATTCTTCTCGTGAAAGTAACGGAAAAAAATCATATAAACATACGTCCCAAAATGCTTCATTTGCGAGTTACGGTTTGTGAAAGATTTCGCTCGGATTTCAGCTACCCCGCTGAATTGAGATCGTATTGAACTTTTTAGGACGTTAATTAACGAGCAGAATTAGTAATTTCTTGTGATTTTTGACCTGAAAAATCGAATAAAATAGGTCCTAGAAACTTGTCTGCGGTAGTTTTTGAGAAATCTGAGTGAAAACCAATAAATCGGGGTAAAAAAATCGTTTTTACCTCCTTGTACGAAGTAAAGGAAGTATTATGATCGCGAAAAATTTCGGTTTTCAGATTTCAATGGAAATATCCATTTTGACCAGCCCTGAATCCATTTTGACTAGTTTCGGCGTGACGTCTGTACGTACGTATGTGCGTTTGTATTCAGCATAACTCAAAAACGATTAGTCGTAGGGTGTTGAAATTAGAATTGTTGTAACATCTAGTTACGCCCCTCCCCTTTTGATTGCAATCGACTGAACCAAAAGTGACCAAAAAAGCCACTTCTATCCAAAAAACATTTGGATTTTTTCTTAACTGAAATAATAAGTCCTCATTGAGAGCTTTTCAACGAAATATCATCACAAGCGGTACTTATTTTCATTGGTTACAGAGTTACAGTCAAATAAAACTTTAATTAATGAAATATTTGGATCTTACAAGGGACGCATCGATTCAATCCGACTTCATCTCATTTTTTTTAACTTTCTTTTTTTTTTAATTTAAATATATTGATTTATTAATAACTATTAACCTTTGATTGTAAAAAAGTTTTACAATAAATAATAATTCAATAATAACAATAAAAAAAATATCAAAAGTTGTTAATGAAATAAAATTTTATCTACTGTTCATTAAAAAAAAATGTGTATATGTAATTTAATAGGCTACAATGAAGTCATATGGTATCCACATCAGATTTTTTAATTAATATTTTTAATTATATTATTAACATAGTTTTATTTTTTTATTCATCATTAAAAGATATAACTACGCCATAAACTCTTTAGAACTGAATAGCTTCTCAAGAAACGATCGCTTTACATGCTTGTTCAAATGACATTATTTAGATTTTCATTTGGATTTTGGGTCCTTCACTTTCGCCACTTTTCCAGAGAAAAAAGAGCTGATGCATCGCTAAAAGTTGTCTTTATCTATTCCAATATATATTTTTGTTAAAGAACATGCTTTGTTGAGTGATCATAGTTTTTTCCAGTCAATTTACTGTCACTGAATTTTCACATTTTAGAACCGTCGAGAAAAGGAAAGATCAGATGATGCATAACATCTTCAACGGTTAACTAATTTTTTACAATAAAAATATAGCATAATAGCTCTGAATTATACATGGTATAATCAAAAGTATTTAATCCATTTTTAATTCTGAACACGTTTCAGATGAAAACTTAAAATATTCAAGAGAGTTTATGGGTCTCGTTCTCGTATGTTTTGGCAGTAATAAAATTTTGTAGGAATAATGAAATTTCGAAACTTTGGAAGAGGAATTGAATTAAATTTTTTTAAAACAGCAACAGTTATCTTATGGCAAAACATTCTAAAGTTCTCATTAAGATGAAAAAAAATGCTGTGAAGATCAGCTTTCTACGATGTTTTCATTCCATAAAAACGGATAGACAATTTTCAGATTTTTCCGATTTCAAAATAGTTAAAATCCGAGATACGGTGAAATGAAATACTTTATTTTTAAATTTATTTAAGATTGAAAATAAATTTAATTGCAGGCTATTTCTGTGTTATAGCTGTATGGAGTTTACTAAATTTAGGAATTAAATTAAGATTTAAACGTATTTCAAAGGTAAAATTTGAATTTTATATCTTCCTATTTTGGACTGGGATATCAGAGAAAGCTATCGTTTTCACTACTTTTTTTCACTGTCGTCAAGAGATAGACTCATAAACACTTTCGAACGTTTCAAATCTCTGAATGAAACATGTTCAAAATTAGAAAGAGGTTGAAATACTTTTCATTCACTCTAAGAATACATTCAGGAAATCATGCATTTCACAATCTTCATCCAAAAAAATAAAATGGGCTATTTGTAGGAATAGTTATTAAGCTGATTTCAACATAATTACATTTCCTTCAATCTATATTTACAGAAAATTTATAACGAGTGATACTAGAAGGATTTCACAAATTTAAAGGAGTATTAAGATTTATTTAGATAACTTACAGATTCGGTTCATTTCTCATTTCATAGCAAAACAATGAAGTATTTGCTTACGTCGTTCATTAGTAACGAATTCGTCCACCAGCGCTGTCACCAGTGTTGTTAAAAATGAATAAATTTAGTGGTGCGGAACGCTCTCGCTGTGTGTTTTGGTTTCACGATTTGCAGTCAGCAACTGCAGTTCAACGTAATTTTTGTAAAGAGTGCGGTAGGGAGCCTCCTGGTAAGCGTTCAATTTACTCTTGGCACCAAATCTTCATTGAACCAGGTTTTTGTGCCCCAAGTATAAAGACTATACGGCCCGTTTTTTTTCCAGGAGGCAACTGTCAATGGTATCTTTTATCTTGATGTACTTCAAAATATTGTAATTCCTCAGTTAGACGATGATGACCAAGGTGGACGCCACTTCTTACAGAAAGACGGGGTACCATCTCACTACCGCCTAGAAGTCCGAGATTTTCCAGATCGGTCGTAAATATCCGGCTGTATGGCTATCTCGCTCTTCAGATTTTAACTCCGCTAGATTTTTCTTGTGTGGTTTCATTAAACATCAGGCTTATGCTCATGCCTTTTCCTGCCGATCTTGTTGAGCTAAGACTTCGAGTTAACGCAGCAGCTGCAAAGGTAACGCACGACTTGCTGGCTACAATCTGGAATGGAATCAACTTCAGGCGGTATGTATGTCGCAAGATAAATGGAAGTTTACGGCTTCTATTTATTGGGTGACAAACTTGATGCGTATTTTACTTCCTTGTACAAAGTAAAGGAAGTATTATGATCACGAAAAATTTCGGTTTTCAGATGATTTCAATGGAAATATCCATTTTGACTATCCCTGAATATATTATATTTTAATCCCTGAATTTTAGTTAATGAAATATTTGGATCTTAAAAGGGGGAAACGATCTTCATTGGTTCGAATCAGACTTCATTTCCTTTTTTTTAATTTAAATATATTGATTTATTAATAATTATTAACCTCTGATTGTAAAAAAAATACAAAACTAATAATGCAATAATAACAATAAAAAAGATATATGAAAAAATATTAGAATAAAATTTTATGTACTTTTCATTTTAAAAAAAAAATGTGTGTACGTAATTTAATAAGCGTACAAGGAAGTTATGTGGTGTCCACATCAGTTTTCATTTATAGTTAAATAAATCTTTAGTTAATCTTTAAATCTGTAGTGTAAATATTTAGTTAATTTATTTGATTTTAAATCATTATTTTTTATCTACCAGAGTAAATTCAACTCATAAAACAAAATATTTCGTTTTATTTTACGATGTATATGTAACAATCATGATGTTGGAACATAGGAACCAATCCGTCATTTTTAAACTTTAATTTTTTCCCTGCAAACTTCGCTTCAGTGATAATAGCTACTATTAGATTATAATGTGATCACACTATAATGAAATTTAAATCATCCTACTTAGTCAAATTATAAGAGTAGCAGTAGATTATGTGAATAATTAAATTTAATATTAATAATTAATGGTTACATAAATGGTCGGTAAGTTAAGTAAGGTGAAACAATTTTGTAATAACTGTGTCTTTTTTTCCCAAGAATTAATAATACGATTGTTAAAACAGGTTTTTTTTTATAACCGATTAAAATTTACTTTCCATTAGTAATATAAAATAAAAATGAAAAAAAAAACAATTACGTTCAGGAATAACTAGAAAATAACAATAAAAATTAACGGTTAACGATAAAATACAACAAATGGTTAGGAAAAATTAAGATGAAAACAGAAAATTGAGATAGATTAGTATTACGATTAAAAATTATATGAGGTAATGGAATAACCAAAACTTAATAACGGACCTTCAAAAGACATTATTCATATATTGAAAGTTGGTGTTACATTACAGAGTTACTTAGTTTATCATTTAATGTATTATATTTTTACAACTATAATATAAAAAACTAAAAATTCCATGAGTTACTAACAATAGCATGAGTGTGATAATATGGATGTTTGAGGGTCAATAGTTGCACGTAATTTGTGACCGTGACAAGTACATGTTATAGAATTGGTTTACTACGGTTTTACCTTGGTCATGACCACTTTCTTCAGGCGACATGTTCATTATGATTGTTGCTGTCACAATGATCTTTATCAATCATCCACTGTCATTGTCATCTTAATAAATAAATAGAAACATAATCGTCCAGGTGATGAATGTGTGGCTTTGAAATTCATAACATAAAAGAAGTTTCTCTACAACATATAAAGTAAATTAATGCGTAACTATTTTTTTTTCCATTATCATAAAATACGTTTTTATATCGCACATATTACCCGACATCGACGTCAACAACGTAACGTACCGAAGGCGATAGAGAATGGAGTTTCAATCGGTGCAAACGCAAGTAAATTTTAATATTTTTATCATTATTTTTTTAAAGCTAACATTAGAATTTTTGAGACGTAAGTAGTTTAAATTTAATGTTAATGCCGAAAGTGTAATTTTACAGCGATAGTTTTTGTACGCGTTAAAAATAATTTCTGTTGCTTTTCATTAATTTTATTTAAAATTTTAATACTGCACCTGAATTTTTATTTTATTTAATAATAAACAATAAAAAAAAAACAATAAAAAAACTGACTTAATTAATTTGTTTTAATTTCACGATCATTATCGTAGTTTTAAAACCATCGCGCAAGTCTGAAAATCTGTTACATCAGAATAAACAAAGTATCAACATTTTATCAATTTGTTGTACGACTGCATTTTGTTGCTCTTTGTTCAAATATTTCTGCCTGTTTCATTGTTTTTTCAAATGTAAGAAATTGAAGAAAAACGGTTTAATTTTCAATCGGTGACATAAAGTGAATCTGGTATACTGTTAGAAAGTGGAGTCTTGACGATTGCACCGGATGGGTCAGTAGAAGAAGAAAGGAAGTGAGGAAGAAGAAATTAACAGAGCAGGTGAAGATTGGAAATTACAAGGAGACGAAGGAGAAGGCTTGGGACAGAAATGGATGGAGACAGTAGTGGGGTAGGGGTCTGCCGCCAGGCAGAACACCGGGTGATGATGACAGTAAATAAATGGAAGAGTTTATTTTTTAATAAATGATTGCGGTATTATTTTGATCTATTCATTCTTTTATTTGATATAATTTCAATTCTACAGAGTTCAGATTACTGTGCCGTAATGTTAGTTTAGAACATTTTATCACTAAAACTCCGAAGCAAATCTCAACTACGTAAAGTTTAATTAGGGTCCACCCGCTTCCATGATACGGTGATGTAGAACAGTAGTAATTTTCATCTAACTTTCGTGGTGTAAATTTATAATATAAATATAAATTTATGGTATTGTAGTTGTAAAGTCATCCGGCTGTATCTTCTTCCTCTGTCAACGTAGTCTTGGGTTAAAAGGGAATTAGTATTTCTTTAGTCCGAGTTACACAAAAATTTAATCGTAGATACGTTTCATATATATTTCTCAATACTCCAGATTTTATGACTGAAACTAATCCAGATATATTCACCAAAATAAATATCGACAAATATCACTACATAGCTCGTGTTTTTATTCTTTTAAATTGCCTTCTATTTTTTAGCATTTTTCGTTTCGGGAATCGGAAAACGTCGAGGTACGAAAAAAGAGAATACCAGCACTTTTGACGGTTCAGTATTTACTCTTATTATAGCACTTTAAAAGAAATAGCTGGAAAAGCAAAATTTCTTATTGTAACTACTCTAAAGCAATCAAACTATTATCTGTTAGTAATATAATTAATACTAAAGAATCCAGGAAAAATAATAAACAATAATTTACAGATTTGCTTTACATTTTAGTTTTAGTCTTATAAAGTGAAAAAGATGCCAAAATGCATAAAGAAAAATAAAAAATAAATCATGCATAAAGAATTTTGTAACATAGTTTTTCGTCTGTTTGGATTCAGGGACATCAATATATCAAGAAATTCTGAATGGATTTTTTTTAACAAGACACACACACACACACACAAATATATATATATATATATATATATATAGAGAGAGAGAGAGAGAGAGAGAGAGAGCGTGGGCGAAACCGCGATGGGAAAGAAAGAGAGAGTGATAGACAGAGAGACAGCGAAAGAGAGAGAGCGAGGGAGAGAGAGAGAGAGAGAGAGAGAGAGCGTGGGCGAAACCGCGATGGGAATGAGTCGCATTCTATATGGTCGCTTGCGTTTCGCGTCGCGTCAATTTTGTTTAATTTTAGTTTTTTAGTCAAGTAATTTATTATAATCTTTTTAATCGCAATTGGCAGGTACAGACAATCGCGACGAACATACAGTAACAGTTGCACTGAGTGTGCAACTGTGCCGGAGTGTGGCGCTGTACACCGTCACACTCCTTAAAAAATCGAAATTCAAAAAACCCGAAAATGATTTTTAGATATTTATCTGAAGAGTACTTGTAATCTCAAATCTAGTGAATATCTCGTTTATTATTATAGAAAATGGGGAAAATTTGCAATCATGTTCAAAACATTTTTAACATTTTCTTACCTCCCTTTCAAGGTCGATTTCAGAAAACCTAGAAATTTGTTTTTAGATGTTTAAATGAAGATTACACAGACCAAATTCATTTGTTACCGAGAAATTAAAAAAAAAACAAAAAAACAGGGGTTTCAAAAAATAATTCTAAATCCATTTTTTTCGGAATTTCAAAAAATCTAGAAATTAGTTTTCAGATATTCATATGTAGTTTAAATACACGACAAGTCATTTAATATCAAGAAATTAAAAAAAAAAAAAAAAAAAAAAAAAAAAAAAAAAATAGGAAATTTCATTGTTACTCCATTTTAACCATTTAAACTCGGAATTTCAAAAAATCCTTTCTTAGCTCGCCCTTCTCGCCTAGCCAAAGGACGCTGCCCCTTGGGTCCCGCAGTGTTCATTAAATTAATGCTTGCGAGAAAATAATGGTAAATAAAAATTAAAGCCTGTTCAGTTAACAAAAACTATCATCTATAAATTATAATTTCTTCAGAGCAACAGTTTGGTCAGCACAGGACCCGAAACTTTGAGTGATCTAAGAATATGTGTTTCAAAACAGTCGGCCTCCATCTTAAAAATATTAGTTATAACTTTTTATTCATAATTGGTCCTGATAAAAAATGTATTTTGCCCAGTTCTTAGCGTTACCCGACAAACACCACTGGGAGGTGACCGTACTCCGTTTCTCATTTGTTTTTTTAAATCTTTTTGTTACTTTTATTTTATCTAGTCAATTCATTATTGATTTTAGTTAATTTTATTTATCTTATTTTATTTAGTCAAGTAACTGGAGGCAGGTGCAGTCAGTCGTATCGCACATACAGTAACAGGGGCTGTAATGGTTGAGCTGCCGCACATACACCTCGCACCCCTTAAAAAATCAAAATTTCAAAAAACTCGAAAACCCGTTTTTAAGATATTTATCTGAAGAGTATTTGCAAGCCCCCATCAGTGGATAACTTGTTTAGTACAGTCGGAAGGGGGGAAAATTTGCAATTATTGTTCAAAATTTTCTACCTTTCTTATCCCCCTTTCATGTTGTATTTCGTAAAATTTATAAATTGGTTTTCAGATAATTACATAAAAATTATACACTCCAAAAATCCAATTGATATATTCATTTTTTACCGAGAAGTAAGATAAAAAGTTAATTTCATTGTTACTCCATTCTATCCCTTTAAACTCGGAATTTTAAAAATCTGTAATTAATTTAGAATTATATATAAAAAACAATACATGTTAGATATATGTAATACCCAATAGGCAAATAATAAACAATTTTTAATCGTTCCATATAATAAGCAAAAAATAGAAAAAATTGTTACAAAACTCTAACCCGGCGGATTTCATTTATTAATCAACGCATAATCATAAGAATTGTATTATTTCTGTAAATGTGATATGAGTTATTCGTTGTTTAATAAATGAAATCGGGCCGGTAAGAGTTTTGTAACAATTTTTTCTATTTTTTGCTTATTATATGGAACGATTAAAAATTGATTATTATCTACCTATTGTCCATTACATATATTTAGGTATAACATGTATTTTGTTTTAAACAAAATTCTAAATTAATAACACACTTCAAAAAAGTGTTATAGTTATGATACCAAAGAAAGCAGGGGCAGATAAATGTGAAGAATACAGAACAATTAGTTTAACTAGTCATGCATCAAAAATCTTAACTAGAATTTTATACAGAAGAATTGAGAGGAGAGTGGAAGAAGTGTTAGGAGAAGACCAATTTGGTTTCAGGAAAAGCATAGGGACAAGGGAAGCAATTTTAGGCCTCAGATTAATAGTAGAAGGAAGATTAAAGAAAAACAAACCAACATACTTGGCGTTTATAGACCTAGAAAAGGCTTTCGATAACGTAGACTGGAATAAAATGTTCAGCATTTTAAAAAATTAGGGTTCAAATACAGAGATAGAAGAACAATTGCTAACATGTACAGGAACCAAACAGCAACAGTAACAATTGAAGAACATAAGAAAGAAGCCCTAATAAGAAAGGGAGTCCGACAAGGATGTTCCCTATCGCCGTTACTTTTTAATCTTTACATGGAATTAGCAGTTAATGATGTTAAAGAACAATTTAGATTCGGAGTAACAGTAGAAGGTGAAAAGATAAAGATGCTACGATTTGCTGATGATATAGTAATTCTAGCCGAGAGTAAAAAGGATTTAGAAGAAACAATGAACGGCATAGATGAAGTCCTATGCAAAAACTATCGCATGAAAATAAACAAGAACAAAACAAAAGTAATGAAATGTAGTAGAAATAACAAAGATGGACCACTAAATGTGAAAATAGGAGGAGAAAAGATTAGGGAGGTAGAAGAATTTTGTTATTTGGGAAGTAAAATTACTAAAGATGGACGAAGCAGGAGCGATATAAAATGCCGAATAGCACAAGCTAAACGAGCCTTCAGTAAGAAATATAATTTGTTTACATCAAAAATGAATTTAAATGTCAGGAAAAGATTTTTGAAAATGTATGTTTGGAGTGTCGCTTTATATGGAAGTGAAACTTGGACAATCGGAGTATCTGAGAAAAAAAGATTAGAAGCTTTTGAAATGTGGTGCTATAGGAGAATGTTAAAAATCAGATGGGTGGATAAAGTGACAAATGAAGAGGTATTGCGGCAAATAGATGAAGAAAGTAGCATTTGGAAAAATATAGTTAAAAGAAGAGACAGACTTATAGGCCACATACTAAGGCATCCTGGAATAGTCGCTTTAATATTGGAAGGACAGGTAGAAGGGAAAAATTGTGTAGGCAGGCCACGTTTGGAGTATGTAAAACAAATTGTTGGGGATGTAGGATGTAGAGGGTATACTGAAATGAAACAACTAGCACTAGATAGGGAATCTTGGAGAGCTGCATCAAACCAGTCAAATGACTGAAGACAAAAAAAAAAAAAAACAGATTTTGATGATAGAAATGTAATGTCTTACTTTTTTACTTTCTTGTGCGAAGTAAAGGAAGCTTTATGATTGCGAAAATTTTCGGTTTTCAGATTTCAACGGAAATATCACTTTTGACCATCCCTGAATCCATATAGACTAGTTTGGCTGTGACGTCTCTACGACGTATGTATGTATGTTCGTGCGTATGTTTCTCGCACGTATGTATGAACTCAAAAACGATTAGCCGTAGGATGTTGAAATTTTAGATTTAGAACTGTTGTAACATCTAGCTGTCCACCTCCCCTTTTGATTGCAATCGACTAACCAAAGTGTCCAAAAAAGCCGAAAATCCAAAAAACATTTGGATTTTGGAAATTTTATTAACTGGAGTAATAAGCCCTCATTGAGAGCTTTTCAACGATACATCATAAGAGGTATTTATTTTCATTGGTTCCAGAGCTATAACCAAATAAAATTCTAATTAATGAACTATTTGGATCAAGGAGACTTCATCTTCTTTTTTTAATTTTTTTTTTTTTTTAACTTAAATATATTGATTTATTAATAATTATTAATCTCTGATTGTAAAAAATGTTTCACAATAAATAATAGTTCAATAATTCAATAAAAAAGAAGAAAAAATATCAGTTATTAATGAAATAAAATTTTATGTATTTTTCCCTTTAAAAAAAATTGTATATGTAATTTAATCGGAATACAAAGAAGCCATGTAGTACCCATATCAGATTTTTTGATATCAGTATCATTTTGTTAAAAACGGTTTTATTCATAATGTACAGGGCGTTTCATAATGTTACTCGGAGTTTTGAAAATTCATTAACAAAAAACTATTTTACTAGTAAGAATAAAACAAGTACTGTACGAAAGAGTACTTCAAATAGTTTTTTCCACATATAGTTAGTAAACCATTTGCTGGCTAGGCGTCGACAGTAGAGAAAATGGCTGCCATGGCTGCCACGGGAAGCGAGAATTCGTTTTGTGTGTTAGAATTTCACTTGTCAAAGTCAGTAATTTCTGTGCAACGTGCGTTTCGGTTGAAATTTCATAAGGAGCCATCAAGTGACAAGTCAATTCGTGCATGGTATAAACAATTCAGTGAAACCAGTTGCTTGTGCAGGCGAAAATCAACTGGTCATCCGTCAACCTCAGAAGTCAATGTCGAACGTGTGCGTGCAAGTTTCATTCTCAGCCCGTCAAAATCGACTGCGGCTGCAGGCAGAGAATTAGGAATTCCGAAAACAACAATGTGGAGAGATTTACAACAATGTAAACGTTTATTATACAAACCGTATCGTCTTTAATTAATCCAGCGTCTTTCTGATGGAGATAAAACACGTAGGCTCGATTTTTGTTTACAGTTACAGGAAAAGATGTTGTTAGATGAAGGTTTTCAAAACAAGATAATTTTCAGCGATGAAGCTACTTTCCATATTAGCGGCAAAGTAAACCGTCATAATGTGCTAGTTTGGGGAACTGAAAACCCACACGGTTATGTGGAACACATTCGGGATTCTCGGAAAGTAAACGTTTTTTGTGCGATCTCTCGTGAGGCAGTATATGGGCCATTCTTTTTTATGGAAACGACAGTAACCGGCATGATATACCTGGATATGTTACAACTATGGCTTATGCCTCAACTACTCAACGACTTCATTTTCCAGCAAGATGGATGTCCGCCCGTTTTCATAACGAGTTTCGACAGTACCTTAACACAACATTACCTCGGCGCTGGATAGGACGTGCGTCTGAAGAAGACCAACACATTATGCTGTGGCCACCAAGATCACCAGACCTCACGCCATGTGATTTTTTCTCTGGGGTTACGTGAAAGATAAGGTGTTTATCCCACCAATGCCGCACGAAATCGCTGAGATAAAGGATCGCATAATCAATGCAGTCACCTCTATCAAAAATGACATGTTAGAACGAGTTTGGCAAGAGCTAGACTTTCGTGTTGATGTGTACCGTGTCACCAGAGGAGAACATATAGAACATTTATAGATTTTAACAAAACCTGTTGGAGTCCCTGCATCACCTCGTACAACTTTCATTTAGGTAAGTGAAATACTTTTTTTGTACTGAATTTTTGTAACTCCTAATAACATTATGAAACGCCCTGTAGAAAAGTTTCGGTTTTGAGCGGAAGAAATAATATTTTGTTTTATTTTTTTGTTTAATCTCCGGGCCCACCGTTAGGTATTGCTTCAGAGGATGACGTGAATGATTTGTAGCGTGTGAAAATGCCATGCCAGACCGGAATTCGAACCCGGGACCTTCGAATAAAAGACCAAGACACTACCACTGGCGCCACGGAGGCAAGAAATAATATCTGTGAGACTCTTACCGTACGGTTTACAATCTCATTGTAATTTTTTTGGATATCACTGCGGTTTGTTTGATTATTCTTTTATTTTTTTAATGAATTGCTGATTGTTACCTTGTGGATTTATTATTACAATTTTTTGCCTTTCTAGAACAAATAAATATACATTTTTTTGAATTTCTCCGCCAACTTTTTTTGTTGCTAGTCATATGATTCACTTTATAGCATATATTTCCTTTTTTAAAAAACTGGTATAATGACCTTCATGAATCGAAGATCCGTGATGTAATGCTGCACTTATTTCTTTGTAAGAGTAACCCTCAACCTTTATCGTATCCGTGGACACACTTTTTATATTATCATTATTCTTCTTCTTATTATTATTAAATGAACTTATTTTTATTTCTCCATCAATTAGTTCAAATTGTAGAATAAAAATTTTACTAATCGAATTTATTTCTGTTGTATGTAACAAATCTTTGTTGCCACATTTGTAACACTTTCCTACTGTTCGGTAGGAAGTATTCCCTACTGTTCTGTTTGTTTCCTACTGTTTTTTTTTTGTGTTTTATTAGCAGCTATAATTTCTTGTAACCTTTTATTTTTTTTTAATGAAGTGACGGGAATTAAAACAATCGTTTCATCTTTAGTACTTTCATTTACATAAGAGCATTTGTAAATAAGCTGCAGTATATTTTCTTTTAAAAAATTTTATTGTTTCATGTACATTATCAATTTTTTGTACGCTATCTAGTACTATCAAGTACTGCTACCTAGCGGTATTTCCTACTCGTAAACTCACCTTTTTGAGGAAAAAGTGACATATTTGTGTTTTTTAAATGGAAGAAAAAACGTTGTCTAACAAATTTTGAGGTATTTTTCTGAAAGTATTCTTTATTACAAATCTAATTGAACTGAAATATGATGTTTTTATGCTTATTTTTTAATTTTTTACCCATTTTCATTTCACTTTTAGGTTAGGTAATGTTTAGAACTGTAAACATAGTTAGTTGACTTCGCCGTGCCGTCTAGTTCTGTAGACTCTTACCGGCAATGTTCTAACGAACTTCGAGGATATTTAATAAATTACATGATAGTATTTATTACATTATTAATATTATCTATTTTACTTTTGACGTCCTTTCGGTTTTCTGTAAAATTAATTATTTAGTGATTCGGAAGTGAAACATGGACGATGAGGAAGAAGGATAGGAATCGGGTTGAAGCATTTGAGATGTGGATATTGAGAAAGCATATCGACGGATAAAGAGAGGAATGAGGAAGTAATGAACAAGGTTAAAGAAAAAAGAGCCCTTATGCGGGAAGTACTTATAAGAAAAGGAAACCGATTAATACATGCGGTTGGAGAAAATGGAGTCTTGAAAACTACATCGGAAGGGTCAGTAGCAGGAGAAAAGAAGCAAGAAAGAAAAAATCTGATGTGGACACCTCATGACTTCCTTGTACGCTTATTAAATTACATATACACATTTTTTTTGATGCACTTCAACTTATTTCATTTGAAAATGAATTCGATCCTCCGATACTTTAATAAAGTGAACAGTTACACAACTACTGAAATATTAGTTTTTATTAATTCATCAAATATTTATACAATTATTAATTCAAAAATCTTACATGAAATACTAGGAGAGAGTAAAAACCCCTTTATTACTCTTATTATTAGATCAGTATTATTCGTATCTTAGTTAGTATTATAGTTGTTGATTAACAAAAGTTTTAGATTTCTGTTGTCTCTTATAAATAAAAGTTAATAATAATTAAACTATTCCGTTTAGTGATTTCCTGTATATTGGTTACAAATGTTAATTTCGACCTTAAGGTGTAAAAAATTCTTTTTTTATTATTGGATTATTTGGTGAATAATAAAAAATGAAAAAGAAACAATCACACAGGAAAAAGAAAGATAACTTGAAGAAATATAGTTAAAAAAACCGCAAAAAGATGAATATGAAGAGGAGAATATTAAGAACAAGGGAAGAAAAAAATTAAGAGAAGTTGATAAATATAAAGAGGAAGAAAATGTTAAAACCAAAGAAAGAAGAAAAAGATTAAGAGAAGATGATAAATTTAAAGGAAGAAAATATTAAAACCAAAGAAAGAATAAAAGGAAGAAAACGTTGCAAACAAAAAAAACACAGCAAGAAAATGTTTCAATCAAAGAAAGAATAAAAACATTAAGAGAAGATGATAAATATAAAGAGGAAGGAAATATTAAGACCAAGGAAAGAATAAGAAGATTAAGAGAGGGTGATGAATATAAAAAGAGAGAAAATTTGTAAAACTAGAGAATGTGTACACAAATTAAGATCAGAAGAATTATATCAGAGCGATTAAATGATTGACAACAAAAATAAAAACAAAGTGATGATCAACTCCGACTTAGGGAGAATATTGTTGACAGTATCAGAGGAGTAATGAACTAAAAGATAAGAATTTTTTGTAATTTATTAAAGATCGGGAAAACGTGCCTCAGTGTATGTGTTGTTCTTGTGAGGGTCTATTTTTCAGTCACTCTGTAGTTAACTTTAAATGCAGATAAAATTAAACAGAAATTCCAGAATAATTAAATAAAATTAAATAGAAAATCCAAAAGTAATACGATTCTAAATTTAATTTTCAGTTAATATTAAATAACCAGACGTTTCACCAAATCTATTACATACACACATTTGTAATAACGCCTATTAAATTACACATACACATTTTTAAAAGTATATAAAATTTTATTTCACTAATAACTTCTGATTTTTTTTCTTTTCTTTTTTTTTATTGTTATTATTGAATAATTATTTCTCCATCAATTAGTTCAAATTGTAGAATAAAAATGTTACTGATCGAATTTATTTCAGTTGTATGTAACAAATCTTTGTTGTCACATTTGTAACACTTTCCTACTGTTCGGTAGGAAGTGTTCCCTACTGTTCTGTTTGTTTCCTACTGTTTTTTTTTTGTGTTTTATTAGCAGCTATAATTTCTTGTAACCTTTTATTTTTTTTAATGAAGTGACGGGACTTAAAACAATCGTTTCATCTTAGTAATTTCATTTACATAAGAGCATTTACTATAAAAATAAGCTGCAGTATATTTTCTTTTAAAAATTTTATTGTTTCATGTACATTATCAATTTTTTGTACGCTATCTAGTACTATCAAGTACTGCTACCTAGCGGTATTTCCTACTCGTAAACTCACCTTTTTGAGGAAAAAGTGACATATTTGTGTTTTTTAAATGGAAGAAAAAACGTTGTCTAACAAATTTTGAGGTATTTTTCTGAAAGTATTCTTTATTACAAATCTAATTGAACTGAAATATGATGTTTTTACATGATATATTGATGTTTTACTTAGAGAGAATAATTGTAAAAAAATTTTTACAATCATTAATAATTATTAATAAATCAATATATTTAATATAAAAAAAAGGAGATGAAGTCTGATTCGAATTGATGTACCTTGTAAGATCCAAATATTTCATAAATTAAAATTTTATTTGGCTATAACTCTGGAACCAATGAAAATGAGTACCTGTTAAGATATACCGTTGAAAAGCTTTTTTTACAGTTACAATAATTAATAAATCAATATATTTAAATTAATAAAAAAGGTTAAAAGAGATAAATTAAAAAAAAAGTTAAAAAATGAAATAGAGATGAAGACTGATTCGAAACGATATGCCTTCCCTTGTAAAATCCAAATATTTCAGTAATTAAACTTTTATTTGGCTGTAACTCTCGAACTAATGAAAATAAGTTCCACTTATGATATATCGTTGAAAAGTTTTCAATGAGGGCTTATTACTGCAGTTAAGAAAAAGTCTAAAATCGAGATGTTTTTGGATTTTGGGCTTTTTTGGACACTTTTGATTCAGTCGATTGAATAAAAAGGGGAGGTGTACAACTAGATGTTAAAACAGTCCTAAATCCAAAATTTCAACATCCTACCGCTAATCGTTTTATAGTTACGCGAGATACATACGTACGTATACTTAACCCAGTCAATGTACGAGCTTGTGACATCACGAACAGACTGCGTATTACTACTCGGCCTGAAAACATCAACTCCGCCTATCAAGTTGAAGTATTGCTTATTATCATATTTATATTTTATAATTATAACCAATACGAAATTAATTATCTTATAACCTTTATTTGTATTAAATTATTAATTTTTAATAATAAACAAAAATTTACTTGAATTTACTTTTCATCATGCATCTAATTCAAACTTCTAGCAAGTTCACCATCCTCGCTAAACGAAGAATTATGTCTGTTTTTTCTCTTCTGAATTTTTGAACCTGTGTTCTTGATATCCCACAAGGAGCAGCAGTTCTTTCTTCGCATTTTTGAATGCCAATTATGTGTTTGTCGGCAGTAAATTTAGCTACTTTTAGAGCTTTTTTTTTTTTCATAAAATCATAAACATTATTGATAATTTCCCGTGCTTGACTTCAAGTTTTTTTTTCTTAACTACAGATTTAAATTCTGCCATAATAAACCTCACTAATAACACAAGAACAAAAATAAAACAAAAATTATATATTTAAAAAAAAATGCGAAAAAATGGTAATTATAAAATAATATGACCGCACAAAAACGCTATCCGAATACCTTCACTGAACACCATATAAACTGGGCTAAAGTTAATTTCTTTACTGTGTACTACAAGTGCCGGATATAAATATAATCGTGACGAAGACATAATTTCTAACTGCATGTATAAATATTTATAGGCCTGTACATAATACCAATCAGAACATTAGTCATTGGTTAAGGAATTGTTATTGTTTACAAGATTGAGTCATTAAGCACTTTTATACATGTTATCAACTCAAGCAAAAGAATTGAACACACAAGAACATAAATGCATTATTTGGGCGCCCATACTGTTTGTAAGTCTAAAAATGAAATAAAAATAATAATTAGGCGCAGAAATAATATTTTTGAAAACGATAATATAACGAGATGTCAGCACGTGACGTCACAAGCCCGTAGATTCGCTGGGACAACTATACGTACGTACATACATACGTACAGAAGTCACGGCGAAACTAGTCAAAGTGGATTCAGGGATGCTCAAAATGAAAACCGAAATTTTTCGCGATCACAGTATTTCCTTTACTCCGTACAAGGAAGTAAAAGATAAAGTTAATAGCGAAAGTGAGAGTTGAAACTATAAGAGGACGAAGGAAAAGGCTTGGGACAGAGATGGAATGACAGTGGTGGCGTAAGCTGCCTGCCGCCAGGCAGAACACCAGATAATGATGATTTATTGACTTTATTACAACAATTTTTCCCTGTATTAATCTTAGAATTATCAAAAACATGAGTTGTTAAATATGAAAAATATGTAAATATGAGAAAACACAGATTCGTCTTCAAAAATTAATTTTTAATATATTTCAAAAAAGTATTCAATCCGTTTTATTTATATCATAATCACTTCGAGGATTTCTTGGTCAGTTTTCAAGAAAGTTTTAACTTTAAAATTTAAATAATTATAAATAAAGGAAAATTAAAAAGTATAAATCCTTAAATATTTTTTTACATTAAACATCTGAATCTTTTACATTCGTTAATTATATGGTTACGTCAGTTTAATTAAATCTGCTTATTATATAAAAGCGAAATATTGTCTTATTTTCCTTCACGTATCAAAATTTTTTCAAACTCAGTTTCTTAGTTAATTAAAATATTGGATGAGGTTTTTATACATAGATTACTACGTACCTACTAAGATCCTGTTTCATTTATTTATGTCGTTAGTCTGTGCTTGCTCGGATGGGCGACAGTGATGAGACACTGGGACTCCCTCATCCCTTCGCGAAAAAGACCGAGACCCGGTATGAGTGCTCTGCATAGGTTGCTCTCACTAGAGGCATTGGCGTGAAGACCGAGTCCCGGCTTTTGGGATGGGTTCCAGGAACGACATAGTCGGGCTTGGATACCTCGCTCTTGGGGATAGAGGCAGGCAATGAAAAGATCTAATCGGCGGGCTGACCTGTCGGACTAGATTTATGGCCGGCGAACGGGGAGGCCCGTTTGAGTAAAAAACCCCCGGACTGTGCTTTGCTTTGTTGTGGATCTGGCCTCCTAGTGCTATTCCGAGCGATCCTCAAACGTGGAGCTGTAGTGGGAGACTAGAGGTTATACTCAGCTCCCGACGGACCAGACCTGAGGTCCTCTGGGACTTATTTTATGCTGGCTGCACTCCAATCGCTTAAATTAACGATATTCGTTGCGGGTGACTGAATTTTGCAGATTGATATGCTGTCGTGGCATACTTGATGCATCTACGCACTAGGGTGTAGTTTAGGGCTTAAAGGTGACAGGCGCGCGGTCTTCGATCTTCCGCGAGTAGGCTTTTAGCTTAGTTCCTGAGGGCAACGTGGTAGCATTAGGTGTCAGCTGTCTTCTTCGGAAGGCAGAACTCAATACTATCTCTCGGGGTGAATTTACTGATGTATATGCCCCTCGGGGCATGTTATGAGTGGCTTCTCACGTGGCCGAGCTGAACACTGTGGAATGTAATCAGTTTGAGGGCAAGAAGATGTCCTCGTTAAAGCCATTGTTGGCGGGGAACGGTGGGGGTGGTGTAGCGACCTGACAAGCTACGAGGCGGGATCTTCTCCCCTCGTGGGTGGGGGAATTGAGATGTGGATCTGGTCCGGGGGGTAGGGTGAAAAAAATAATTGAAAATATAATATAAATGTAATAAATACTTATACTTTTATATTTATAACTATACTATTTATTCTTATAACTATATTATTTAAAATGAATCTGAGGTTGAATTTATCTTACATAATTAGATATCGTAAAAATAACATAATCGGAATAATTTAATTCATTTTTTAAGGAATAATTTCTATTATTATAAACAATTATATAGGATTATTATTTATACATTACAGAAACTAGTTTTTTTCAAATTTAAATTAAATAGATCATTAGAAAAATTGATCGACTCATTTTGTAAATAGTTTTTGAAATAGATTTAAAAATAATTTGATAATTCAGCGTTACTTAATACAGTAGGATTGCAAGTAGAGTGGATAATTTTAATGTTCTAAAATTTACTGTATCAAATAATTAACCAGAAAAATATACGTTTAATGTAAGATAAAATTATATTTTACCAGCCGAATTCCTCTTAATAATTTATAGCACGAATGAAACAATCTGCTAATCGAAAATTACATCTACAATAATATGGGTTAAGTCCATTGGGTTTACAAGTATATCAATAAAAAAGCGCTACTCTCTAGAAATTGAAAATATTAAGAACTTTATTATACTAAAATAATATATTATTGTCATTATACATACTCGAACGTACCAATTTCCACCATTTAAATAAAATGTATTTCTTTATCAACCCATTCGACATGTTTTAACTACCACTGAACAGATTTGTATGAAACTGTCAAAATCTCAGTACTATGTACATCGCTATGTACCATTTTTAAAGTATATATCTATACAAATGTTGCCATTTTTTTCGGTCACCGATATGAACAAAATTTAAAGTTTTGTGGCAACTTCTGTCTACAATACTGAATTTTTGAGCGCGATCTCCATCCATCCCTCGATGAATATTTTTTGCCTTCTTTTTTACTTCCTTGTACGAAGTAAAGGTAGTATTGCGATGGCGAAAAATTTCGTTTTTCAGATTTCAACGGAAATATCCATTTTGACTAGTTTCGGCGTGACGTCTTTACGGACGTATGTACTATCTCCCATAACTCAAAAACGATTAGCCGTAGGATGTTGAAATTTTGGATTTAGGACTGTTCTGACACCTAGTTGTCCACCTTTCCCTTTGATTGCAATCAGGTGGAACATAAGTGTCCAAAAGAGCTCAAAATCCAAAACAATTTCGACTTTGGAATTTTTTTTAACTGTAGTAATAAGCCCTCATTGAGAGCTTTTCAACGATATATCATAAGTGGTACTTGTTTTTATTGGTTCCAGAGTTATTGCCAAATGAACTTTTAATTTATAAAATATTTGGATCCTACAAGAGGAAGGCACATCGTTTCGAATCCGACTTCATGTCGTTTTATTTTAATTTTTTTTTTTTTAATTTAAATATATTGATTTATTAATAATTATTAACCTCTGAATGTAAAACAAAAGTTTCGCAATAAATAATAATTCAATAACAATAAAAAAAAAAATATGAAAAAATATCCCAAGTTATTAATGAAATAAAATTTTATGAACTTTTCATTTAAACAAAAAATGTGTATATGTAATTTAATAGGTGTACAAGGAAGTCATAAGGTATCAGATTTTTTTATTGGCCCACCGGGCTGGTCAAATGGCAAAATCACTTTTTAATAGCTGATTTTCGAAGTCGAAGGTTCTGAGGTTCGAATCCTAGTAAAAATTTAGTTATTTTTATACGGATTTGAATACTAGACAGTGGATAACAGTGTACTTTGCTAGTTGGGGCTCAGTTAATCACATTTCTCAGGAATGATCGGCTAAGTCTGTACAAGACTAAAGCTCATTTACACATTATACATATCATCTTCATCTCATAGTGAGTGGGGTGAGGTTGTTCACTAGTTTAACAGATTGCAACGTACACATTAGGAAAAAAAATTGTTTTTGTAGATTTTTTCCTATTTACAATTTTTCTTTCATAACATTCTTATTGAAGAAAATATTTCAAACCAGAGTTGTCGAAAACTGTAAAGGCTTTTGTGTTAGTTGCCATACATTTATGTATAGAATATTAACAAAGTGAGATAACCTCTTAAATTTAGAAAAAATAACATTTAGAGATACTCCTACATCGAATCGCTCTATTTTTCGGTGTAAAAATACCACAATCCAAGCACTTAGGGGGGTTCCACGGAGGGGTAACTTTAAAAAGTTTTTAATTGTTAGGGTTGTATTACATCATTTTAAAAGCACTGAAAAAAAACGATGTAAAAATACTTTGGCTACGACAACTCTAACCAAAATGGCGGTCTTTTAATATTTTTCAGAGTTAGCTTCAACAGTGGCCTATAGTATCCCCCCCCCCCCGAATTGGTCTTAACCGATCGTTTTGAGGTAGGGAGCATTTACTAAATTTTATTTTTCAGCTTTTCACTGTTAAACAATTATTTAAGAGGTGATGTAAACTTCTTTTGAAACTTGCTTGAATAATGTTAAACTTAAAAGTTGAAAAGTGATTTGGTACACCATAGATTTATTAACACTCAGTATAAGATTATACACAGATAAAAGAATAAGTCATTGCTGGTTGCAGATAAAACCAATTTACACGACTTCTACTTCCTAAATTAATCCTAAAAATAACTCGTTTTAAATATTTAAGATATTGTTCACTGTAATTGGTTCACACAGCCTTCATTAAAGGCTGTGTGAACCAATTGGAATACAAACTGTTATCAGTTTCAAAACAGCTGATAACAGGTTTTACCGATTTAGATTAAGAGACCAATCTCAATATTCTGTTGACTATTCAATTTCAGGAGAATAAAGAAAAACGTTCATTGCAGGAGCAACTTTTAAAATGAATAACCTTCTTTTGATATGTTAGCGTACTTAATTTTCGTATTCAGGTCAATGTGAATTTAAAAAAAAATAGATTTTTCATTTGCTAAATATAGATCTTCAAGTCGGTGTCAAGTAAGGTAGTACTCAGGATCTTTCAAGTCTTCACATTACAGACTTTGCTCCTTCTACATGTAGGAAAATCCACTTTATGAAGGCTTGTCTTGAATCTTGGTATCCCGATATTTAACAGATGTGATATAGTAATACAACTAACAACGACAACTTTACTCATCTGCTATTTTAATTTCTTAGAGAAATTGTATTAATTGTATTTATGGACCAAATGTGCATTTGATCGAAACATTTATTTAAATTAAAGAAAATTTATTTATTTTTAGTAAATAATGGAAAAATCTGTAATTATTGTTCTCTGAGCATCTTCAGGATTATATTTTCAAGAAACGTTATTTAATGATTATTTTTCTAAACAACTAAGTTATCGGAGGTAGAATTCTGTAGCTGAATAGTTTATTTTGCCAAATTATTAATTTTATCACACTTGTATTTTTATTGGGTTTTTAGTTTATATTCATATATGAGAAAATTTAGTTTTTTGTTTTTTCCATTTATTTATTTAAAAAATATATATTAATCTAGAATTTAATTTAATAATTTAATTTTAATTTAATATTATTTAACTAATAATTTAATTTAAAAGATTTAATTATTCTTTTTTTTATTAATTCACTATATAAACTAAAAGCTAGTGCGTGGGAATATGAAATGGATATCTTGTAGCGAATGAAACATGCTACGCCTGACCTTTTCAACCAAAATGGCATATCATTTTTTTAGATCATTTAACTGATTTAAAATAAATAGAATGTAGTTAAAAATTCCTACTGTTTGGAAATATTTTACCAAAGAACATATACGAGATAATTGGAATACAAATTATCAGCAAATTCTTCAGTAGAGTTTTCAGTAGCAGGTGGACAGGAATGTTGAGAAGATGTTGGTTATTTACTCCGAAAAGTCCTTTATAAAAATAATTCCTGATAATTTAAAAGAGATTCATTTATTTTCTAATACTTTCGAAGCATCACCACGTTTATATATATTTATAATATTTTTAATTAAAAGCATTTATACTAAAATAAACGGTTTTAATTAAAAATTTGTCTAAATTTTATGAAATTAAATATTTAATTTATATCGGGCGTCTGAAAGATAACTCCGTGGTTTCAAGAACGAATGTAGGTTATTTTGTAGCACACAATAGTGTTTTATGCGTAATTTTGAAGCGACAACAATTAAACTTTAGTTTACACATTCTCCATCAGATAGCAGCTGCGATAAACTGTTGCACAGTTCAAGCTGTTTTGAGCCCGGATTTCAATATCGCCGCATCGCCGTAACAGAAAGTACAGCGCGTGTTCTGGTTACAGAAACAAAATCAAGGTACTGTTGTACAAAGAATTATACAGGATGGAGCCTCTCCGCATCAGAAGTTATGGAGACTGTGCTCAGTGACAAGTTCCTAAAGGTTTGGATAGCAGACAACTTCCCGTCGCTTGGCCTACGCGAAATCGCTATTTGACAACGATGTATTTCTTCTTTTAGGACTACGTAAAAGACATTAAATGCCAAGAAAAATCCAGTCACTTGACCACACTTGCAAAAAAAAAAAATAAAATCAGCCGTGAAAGCGATTCCTTGAAATATGGTAGCCAGAGTTTCGAATGAAGTAGATTATCTGAAGGACTGTAATAGGTGCTCATACTGAGTTACATTATGAGGTAGAAAAAACTTTATCTCTCAATGGGGAGGCGTACATATAACAGATACATTTGCTATTCTAAACGTAATAAAAACTGTAATACAATTTAATTTAAAACTGGGCAATTCTTTTTCGAACACTCGACAATTCGTCTTGCAAATTAGTAGCATATATAAAGATAATTTCTTAAAAGTATGTGTAAAATAATTAATTTACATTTCATTTTGGATATTTTTATAATGAAAGGATTCAGACAACTTATAACAAAGTATTTAGTTGATACGGCCATATTGACGGAAATAAAAGGTTAAGAATTGCATTTAGAAATATTGTTTACGAGTAAATAAATATAATTAAAAATCTGGATAACCTCGAAGCAAGTAACTTTTATGATTAAATTTTTATAAAAAAAAATTAATGTTTTAAAATTTCCGTAAATATTACACGCACGCATTTGCTATATTTTAAAGTAAAAAATTAAGCCTACTTAATTTTATGATACAACTAAAAAAACTGCCCTTCGTTTACAGGGAATGTATAATAACTTATGTTAGACAAAAAATTTGATTAATAAAGCCTGTTCAAATTATATTTAATCAACTAAATAAGCTTCTTAATGGAAATATTTCCGCATTGTTTATTATGACTCTACGTATATGTATTTTTTTATTAAGTTTTTACTAATACAGAACAATTTGTATACCAGGTGTTTAAATAGTATTTAGATAAAAGTATCTCTTCTTATTAATCATTATAAAAAAAATTTTAAAATGATTAAATATAACAGTCGTTATTCTAAGGATTTTAAATGAGTTTAACGTTGAAAATACTTCGTAATAAAAGCCAAAAAAATATTTTTAAGAAAAATATATTCCAATAACAACTGATGTTTAATGTTAATGAATCTGAGTTAATTATCAAGATATCTTAATCTCAGCCAAGGTATACGTCACATAGGGTTGAGCTGAGAACGTATCCCTAATGTTACAGAGCATTTATATAATTGATGATAAACTGATTTCATAGTGACATTAAAGATAAATTTACTGTTTTTTTTTTGCGTTCAAACTATTACGGACTACTTTATTTCAACTAATTTACTTTTTCGGTTTCTTTTTCTTGAACATCATCATTTCCTAGCGTTTTTCTTTTTTCCAGGTATATTTATTCCGTTTTAGTTTTTCCTGGAAACCTGTGATGTTTTGCAATTTTTTAATGGTGAACGATCTACGTATAGATACGTCTACGTCTACGTATAAGAGGCACTGTAAAGATTATATAACCACACTGTTCCTGTTTTGTAGAGGAAGAATTGTTACTTTTAGGGTTAAATATTATTTAAATTTTATATATTAAGCTTAGCTATTGATGTGAAACAATTGGGTATTTAGTTAAGCGATGGAATTTTCAGGAAACTACTTCACTTCTCACTTTTCTTGATATGCATGACGAGCAAGTTGTGTTTTGAAAATGGTTATTCAATTTTTAGAAATAACTTTTGTCTCGTGCCCGGACGCCTAAAGATTTATGATTATGACACCACACCTAATAGACTAAACATCATAAAATTAAAACTGATCTAGTGGTGAACCACTAGGATGCAAATCAGTTGATTTCGAAGTCGAGAGTTCCAACGTTCAAATCCTAGTAAAGGCAGTTATTTTTATACGGATTTGAATACTAGATCGTAGATACCGGCGTTCTTTGGTGGTTAGGTTTCAATAAACTACACATCTCAGAGATGATCGACCTGAGACTGTACAAGACTACACTTCGCTTACACTCATACATATCATCCTCATTCATCTTCTGAAGTAATACTTGACGGTGATTCCCTGAGTCTAAACAGAAAAAAAACGATATTAAACAATTTAGGTTTTAGTTACTTTCATAGTTTAATTATTAATTCTTGTAGTTATTTTTATTAAAAATACAAAACACAAATTAAACAGAGTGTTCGGGATAATATCCTAATTATCTCTTGAATCAGACGGGTTTATCCAGTTATTACTTTCTTGTACGAAGTAAAGGAAGTATTGTGATCGTGAAAAATTTTGGTTTTCAGATTTCAACGGAAATATCCATTTTGACTAGTTTTGGTGTGACGTCTGTACGTATGTATCTCGCATAACTCTAAAACGATTAGCCGTATAATGTTGAAATTTTGGATTTAGGACTGTTGTAACATCTATTTGTGCACCTCCCTTTCTCCCTTTTTGATTGCAATCGACTGAATAAAAAGTGTCCAAAAAAGCCCAAAATCCAAGAAAGTTGGATTTTGAACTTTTCCTAAACTGCGGCAATAAGCCCTCATTGAGAGAAGCTTTTCAACGATATATCATAAGCGGTACTTATTCTAATTGGTTCCAGAATTATACTCAATATTTTAATAAACAAAATTTTAATTAATGAAATATTTGGATCTTAGAAGAGGAAGGCACATCGGTTCGTATCAGATTTCATCTCCATTTCTTTAACTTTTTTTATTTAATTTAAATATATTGAGTTATTAATAATTATTAACGTATAATTGCAAAAAAATGTTTTACGATAAATAATAATTCAATAATAACAATAAAAAAAGTATATGAAAAATTATCAGATTATTAATGAAATAGAATTTTATGCACTTGAAGAAAATGTGTATCTGTAATTTAATAGGCGTACAAGGAAGTCATGTGGTGTCCACATCAGATTTTTTTTATTAAAAAAACAAATAAAAATTAAACGGAGTTTCGGGATTATATCCTGATTACCTGTTGAATCAGACGGTTTCATCAGTTATTTTTGTATAAAAGTTGGATGTTCCTGTTGAAACACCGGAAGGAAAATCCACCTGATAAATGTGATTTAATATCTTATTTATTATTGGGTGGGAACTGACAGTTAAAATACTAAAAAAATATACATTTCTTCGGCATATTATGGATCCCATGCAGCCGTCAGGTGTAGCGGCGTCTCGACGACAATGGTTGAAGAAGTGAATGTCACGCGGAACTCTGCGATAGAGCTGAGTGGGAGTAGGGGGTCTGTCCGCCTCTCCCTTGTAGACCAGACCGGAGTCCATAATTAAGCTACGTCTAAGGTACTAATGTTGAGTTCAGTAAGGGAAATAGGACTAAATTTCGTTGTTGCGCGCAACTTTTTTGGTGGTATAACGTGTTTAAATTTGCCTCGAATTTCGAGACGTTCACTGAAATTGGCTCAATAAAGCAGAACTAGGCGCAGGGTTCCTGCTTCCGCGAACTCGGTTAGCTAGTTCAGAGGGAAACGATGTAGGACGTTCAAGATGTCCGGACGAGGCCTACAGCGAAGGCAAGAGCTGAGTTAATAAATCACCGATGCAAATGTCTACCGAGGCATTTACATCGGTGGCATCCCAACGAGGCCAGGCTTATTATTATGAGATGTAAAAAGTCAGAGGGCGATAGACGACTCCCGTTAAATAAAGCCCATCAGGGCAATGAATGGGGGGGGGGGGTTTATCAGAAGCGTCACAAGTTGGGTGTCTTCCCCTATGGGGTTGAGCTCCGTAAACACTATAAAAGCCAACTTTGCACTACATTCAGGCATTACTTCAGCCAGCACATGACACTCCCTCAAGAAAAAGGAGCGTATTGCTTCCTCCAAAACCTAGGGCCCCCGGTAGAAGTATTCCTGTTAGCCCAAAGGCGCTAGCACCGAAAGGACTTCAGCGGACAGACTGAAAAGGAATTACGCCGGGAGTATGAGGCTCAAATACGCTTAGACTCGCACGATCAGCCCTGGAATTTCACACTGGTCTTTAGGATGGAAACGCAAAACACCAAATCCGTCCATAAATAAAACATAAGAATCTATAACCGCCACTAAATAACCAGTAACCCGACCGATAAAATAAAGACGCAGCTGCAAGGGACTTTGTCCAGGTTCTGCGATTAGTAGGGAAAAAATAAAAAACTCCCGCTACCCTTTGCTTTCTGTTCCGTTCTAGTCAGGCAGTCTTCTTCCAGCCTTCTCTATTAGCCTTCATGGACTCAACGGTTCAAACGTACAGAATATATTTTCTTATCAATGTATAATTTATGAAATCATTAAAAGGCATTTATGTACACTTATACATAATCTTGTTTTATTCATTCAAATATTACAGGATCATATCTAATTAAGAAGTGATAAATGTCTATATTTATTTATTATTTGAACCAGCGGTAAATACATAGAGTAATTACCCTAACCGGATATTATCTCTATAGAGGTATCTGGATAAATTTACACCCATAATCAATTATAATGAAATATCAATAAAATAGATACTAAGAGAATTATTAGAATGATCCAACTGTTGTTGTTTTTAAGGGAACGTCATATAAATATACATACTGACGTTCGGTTTAAATATTTAATTAACGATACCATAAATAATGTTAGTAGTTAAATAAAATAAATATATTAACTATTATGGAATATAACTTTTCGTTTGGGTAATCTGTATATCGCCTATTATCGTAAGGATCGTAGTTCTTTACGGCTGCAAGATCCAGGTTTCAGTCCCCGCGAACAGTTTTCTTCAGGTAAAGAAAAAAAATTTCCATCCCTGATCGGGATTCGAACCTAAGATATCCAGGAAAAAAAATTCAGATTGCACCACTCTGCCATGGAAACCGGCGTAATATATTTACACGGTGATTTCCACTAAAGTGCGTCTTTATAAAAAATCCAATGGACGTGCAGCCAAATCCTGTAGAATAGTCTGGGGAAGGGATAAGGGAAAGGAATGAATTGTGAGAAAGGAATCTATCCGTAGAGTGAGGGGAAACGTGATAAAACAATTAATTCCAAGGCATGCTCCATTGTTTATTTGTTTAGTGGTTTTATTTTATAAAGTTTGAGTTATCTGAAAGTTGATTTGACGGATCAGGTCGCGTGCGATCAATTGGTGTCACGTGCCCTTCTTCTAGTTGGTGTATGATATTTTCGACAAGTAATTAAAAAAAAATTTATTGGAGTAAATCTATAAAAATATTAAAACTTATTTATTTCATCAATGATATATGATCTTGGAAGAGAGAGGCAATTTTTAGAGGATAAAATATAACAATAGTTAATATTTTTTCATCTTAACCCTTAATTACTTAGATACTCCTATCGGACTTTACTACTAGGATAAATGAAATTTC
Organism: Lycorma delicatula; assembly: GCF_047948215.1. Classification (NCBI taxonomy): domain Eukaryota; kingdom Metazoa; phylum Arthropoda; class Insecta; order Hemiptera; family Fulgoridae; genus Lycorma; species Lycorma delicatula. Next base: position 196,210,123 of record NC_134457.1, read on the forward strand.
ACTCGGAAATCTTTTTTCTGTATGTTTTCACTTTATATGTTATGCATGTTTATTATCAATAGAAATCTTTTACAGTCCGCCTAAAAAATTATCTTTCAGTGGTATTATTTAATATTTAACAAAATACTATCATGCGTTTTTCGTAAAAAAACAAAAAGTCTACTTTTACCATATTCTGATTTGGCATTTCTTGGAAGGGGAAAAAATAGAAAATGCACTTTTATTAAAATTTTTATTTAATAATTTTATTCTATATATAATTAACTATAAAGATGTAGATTATTAAGATATTATTAGGAATATTTTTATTATCTTTTTTTTTATTGTCTTCAGTCATTTGACTGGTTTGATTCAGCTCTCCAAAATTCCCTATCTAGTGCTAGTCGTTTCATTTCGGTATACCCCCTACATCCTGCATACCTAACAATTTTACATATTCCAAAGTTGTCTGCCTGCACAATTTTTTCCTTCTACCTTTCCCTCCAATATTAATGCGTCTGAGCATCCAGGATGCCTTAATATGTGGCTTATAAGTCTGTCTCTTCTTTTAAATATATTTTTTCTAATGCTTCTTTCTTCATCCATTTGCCGCAACACCTCTTCATTTGCCACTTTATCCACCCATATGATTTTTAACATTCTCCTATAGCACCACATTTCAAAAGCTTCTAATCTTTTCTTCTCAGGTACTCCGATCGTCCAAGTTTCACTTCAATATAAAACGACACTCCAAACATATACTTTCAAAAATGTTTTCCTGACATTTAAATTAATTTTTGATGTAAACAAATTATATTTCTGACTGAAGGCTCGTTTTGCCTGTGCTATTCGGCATTTTATATCGCTCCGTCCATCTTTAGTAATTATATTTTCCAAATAACAAAATTCTTCTACCTCCATAATCTTTTCTCTTCCTATTTTTACATTCAGTGGTTTATCTTCGTTAGTTCTACTACATTTCATTACTTTCGTTTTGTTCTTGTTTATTTTCATGCGTAGGATTTCATCCATGCCGTTCATTGTTCCTTCTAAATCCTTTTTACTCTCGGCTAGAATTACTATGTCATCAGCAAATTGTAGCATCTTTATTTTTTTTCTTATACTGTTACTCCGGATCTAAATTGTTCTTTAACATCATTAATTGCTAGTTCTATGTAAAGATTAAAAATAACAGAATAGGGAACATCCTTGTCGGACTCCCTTTCTTATTACGGCTTCTTTCTTATGTTATTCCATTATTACTGTTGCTGTTTGGTTCCTGTAAATGTTAGCAATCGTTCTTTTATCTCTGTATTTGAACCTTAATTTTTTTTTTAATTCTGAACATTTTATTCCAGTCTACGTTATCGAATGACTTTTCTAGGTCTATAAATTTCAAGTATATTGGTTTGTTTTTCTTTAATCTTCCTTTGCTATTAATCTGAACCCTAAAATTGCTTCTCTTGTCCCTATACTTTTCCTGAAACCAAATTGTTCTTCTCCTACCACTTCTTCCACTCTCCTCTCAATTCTTCTGTACAGTATTAGGAATAATAAGCCCTTAAAAATCAGGTACTATAAAACTACATAAAGGATTTTTACATTCATCTTTTGTAACTTAACAGCATTTAGAGATTGTCTTCTTGTACTCAGAACAAACGAAGTTATAAAATTTTGAGCATCGAACTGCATACATTTTGTCCAATTTAGCAGGGCAGAGTTTGCAGCGGCCTTGTCCTGGGACTAGATGCAGTAGTTGATGAAAGTGTTGTGGTGCTTTCAGATGTACTGGTCCCGGGAAATGCAACTGACTCCTCTTCATTTAGTTTCAGGACTTCCTCCATTTTGTACCTCAAGTGAGTTTGAAGGTTTCTCCGTTGTAGTCTTCTCATAATATGCGGTCGAACAAGCTACTCACCAAGGTTGTACAGGAACTGAAGACGATTGACTGCTATTTGATTTTAAGCAGCCTTGTTGTAGGCATATACAATTCAGGCATTTATTCCACTAGCATTCAGTATGCCATAAAAAACACATAGTGGCTATCACTGTGTTCTTCTGCTACAGGAATAGGTCTTACATAATTTATCAAAAAACTCCTTTAGTGCGGTTGTAGTATTCAATTGACAAGGATTTTTGTTTCACCTAAAGCTGCTCTATCATCCATGGATGACACTACAAGAAAAATTTTACCCTTTTTTGGTGAGTAAGACAAATTGCAATTTATTAGGACCATTAAAGATAAAAATTGAAGTCTCTGGGTCACGATTCTTAGTAATACACAAAACTAAAAAGATTATGTTGTCACTAGGATGGGAAAAAATTCACCCAGAGAGTCTCCGTACAGAGTAACGGACAAACAACTGGCAACCGTTCTCTACACTGCCAATTAGGAGAATACCTAGAAGGAGAAAGTTATACACAATGTTGTAAACGTATGGCAGCTAAATTTCCATTAGCGTTGGTGACTTTTCACCCATTCTAGTAATTAAGGGTTAAACGAATTTTTTGGAAACAAGTTTGAAAAAATACATTCAGTCTATAACATTTAATTCTACTACAAAATTTAATTAATTATTTACGAATTAAAAAAGCAACTGAAGGTTGGGTCAAATATATGTTACATAAATAATGCCGATTTAATTCCCTCACCTTCTGTCTACGTACTTATTTATTTATTTACAATTATTATATTTTTATATAGAAACGATTAGCGGAAAAAAATCAAGATTTATAGAACTATTATTGTCATTTCAAATTACAAAAATATTATAAAATTTTATCTGTAATTAAAATGTTTCTATTCAATTAATCTTAATTGAAGCTAGTTCTTTAAAATAGTTAAAATTTTTTATTAAGTTATACATTTATTATTAAGTACTAGTTATTATAACTGTATAGATATTTTTAATTATAAAAAAGTATGTCATGCAACAAATAATAATTTATGGTTTTGTTGGATAATCTGTCCACACGTCCGAACAACTGCACCGATTACAACGTTATTTATAATTACCATATTATTTATCTATTCTTATACTTACCGTAAGTATAGTTTTTGTGTTTTTCTTTAGAAACTATACCGACAGATTTTTTTCATAAAAAATTGTTAATTTTAAACTTATTTTGATAAGTAATTGAAAGTAATGCAACACATTTTATAATTATAACATAATTTTTTTATGCTATAAAAACAAGGTTGTTTAATTAAAAGTAGATAGATAGTCACTTCCAGGAAAGCGTAACCGACTTATTCATCCAGGAAACGTCTTCGCTACGAGATTTAATAAAAATTATTATTACAATGACTAAAGAATAAAGCTTGATAGAATTGAGAAAGCAAGAGAAGATAAATAAAATAAACCTATTGTTAAACTTATTTAAAAGAATTTTTTTTTCTGTTTTAGCCTCCGGAACCGCCGTAAGATAATACATCAGAGGATGAATGAGGATGATATGTATGAATGCAAATGAAGTGTTGTCTTGTATAGTCTCAGATCGACCATTCTTGAGAAGTATGGTTGATTGAAACCCAGCCACCAAAGATTATCAGTATCCACAATCTAGTATTCAAATCCGTATAAAAGTAACAACTGTCTTTACTAGGATTTGAACCTTAAAACTCTCGACTTTAAAATCAGCTGATTTGCGATGACAAGTTCACCATTAGACAAATCCAGTGGATTTATTTTAAAATATTAATCGGTATCAAATCTTCCAAATCATAGAAAACAAAATATATTATGTAGATATCAATTACATATAATAGTATTTAGTAAGGTACAATTGTACTTATAATTTTCTCTAAACGAGCTTTAAAAGAATTAACTGAAAAAGCATTAACAATATCTTCTTGTAGTTTGTTCTACAAGTTCGCAATACTCACAGTACAAAAAATTACATTTACATTCTCTTTTAAACGATATACTATCAATCTCCTTAGAATTATTTCGACTGTAATCGTAAGAACAAAGAAGGGTAAGATAAAACTATGGTGATGATTAAGTATCTTTTATGCTTCGGTTAGGTCACCACGTACATCGAAAACGTAAGGAGGTAAATTGTAGTTTACGTAAACTTTCATCAAAAGACAAATGCCTGAGGTACTCTTAGAGGCTTCATCACATCTATTCTTAACAAAATATGCATTCCTTCAAGTTTGGTCTTATGAATTTTATGAAACATAAGAATAAAAATGGGTTGAAAGATTTTATTGACAATAATAGGTAAGAGTGTGAGACTTCACAACAGTTTTATTTGTACGAACAAACCATTTAAGATTTAAAGATATGGTAACTCCTAAACCATTCTCTTCAATTACAGTATTCAATTTTTTTTGTGATTTATAAAAAATGATGCTGGGAGTTATTATTACCGATGTGTAAAACGTGGCGTTTAGTAATATAAAGCTTTAATAACCGTTTCTCTGATCAGTTATCAATTGTATTTAGAACGATTTGTAAATTTAATGATGAAGATGCCTGGCTATACAGTCTGTTGTAGTTTACATACTGACTACAGTGAGTTTGCAATCCTTCATTAATCTCAGGTGTAGATAAAAAATGTATAAACCCGTACAAGTACTCTAAGGGAATCACTACGTCATATAAATTAAAAATACCTTCCCCACATTTCACAAAGAAGTTTTTGTTAGGGAGAAAATCGTTTAATACGATTTAAAATTGGTCTTCGGATTTCATAATTTAGTCATGAATGTTAAAATTTCATGACATTATCGAAGTTTAATATCAGTTTGAATAATGTCATCAGGATCACCACAGGTGGCAGCTCGAACTAAGTCGTAAACAGTTTTTAGTAAATTTGAACTCATCAATCTAGCAGGTACAAGCCGTTTTGAAACACATTAGTAACAAATTTGAGAATGTATTTCATCACCATTCATTTTTATAAAATTTTGCAGCCAGAAGCTGATGCAGCTAATAGTGGTAGGGGTGGTGGGGGGGGGGGTAATTTGTTGCTAGAAGTTTATCACCATTTTTTTTATAAGCAGGGGTTATTGATGAAAGTACGCCGCGGAACTTGACCGTTGAATAAGGACGCAATTATAAGATCTGAAGAGGCTGCGGAAGAGCATTCCCCAATGTAAAATTAAAAGCGAATGAATACTATCTGTATCTAGTGATAAAGTATTATCTAAGGATAATAGAGATTTAAGCGTTTCGTAAATGGTAAAAACTGGTGTCGTAGTATTATTTAAAACAATCGATAGGCTCGGTAAATTTAGGCTACATTCAATCTGACTAACAGGAAAAAATTTCAGCGGATTCTCATCGGTAGAGGAAACAGTCCCATCGCTACGTTTAAGAAACGGGATGCTGAATTTCTGAGCAATCTTTTTGTTTATAAATCTGCAGAAGCGCTCGTTGAGAAACATGATATTGTTAATATAATAATATTTTGCTTAGTGAATCTAAAGAGTAAAAAAATTAACACTTTTTTTTTGTTAGTCATTAGCATAATTAAACTTCTTGTATTTACACCACAAACGTCTTTTTTCTATCTATAGGTTAAAAAAATTAACCATGGATTTTTAAATCTCGTTTTTTTGGACATAGGTAATACATTTATCTATCCAATCCAATGTAGGTGAACTCAACTTCTCGCATTAATCATCCATACTTAATCCTTTAATATTTAAAAAGTTTAACAGAAATGAGAGATGATCATAATATCCGATAATGAAATTACGCTAAGGGTTGTACCCAACGATTGACAATAACATCTGCGTTATCGCAAATGAACACGAGTTATTATTTTTTCTGATAGACAAAATATTTGCTAAATTACTATTACTGGATGACGATAATAATAGGTTTAGATTATTAGGTCTTTGATTAATTATAAATCTCAATTAACTTAAAATTATTTCAAGATTATTTTCCAACATAAAATTAAGAAAGCGAGCTGCAGACTTCTCATTACGAAAGACAGAAAGAGAAAGCCAGTCTATGATAGGAAAGATAAAATTACTAAATACTAAGAAAAATAATCATTATAATGAATGAAAATTACCTATTCACTGTTTGAAAAAAAAAAATCGGTTAAATCGTATACTTTAATTTTTAATATGAATAAATAAAGCACAAAATTTGAGAATAAACAGTATTTCCAAACACTTTTTTCTATAAGTAAGAGGATAGATTAAAAACCTGACTCCAACTCGTTATGAATATAATTTTTCAAATACCTGTTTTAATTGAGTGGAAGATGTTGTCGAGTTAGAGATCAGTTCTACGCTATTTATTAGCAAAAGCTGTCTTCCAATAACAACCGAGGCCGTTTTCTGTAGATTCTTTATTATCCAAACAACTATCTTTTTTTTGTTGTTTGTTAACTATATTATAAGAAATAGTAGCTTATTAAAATATCAATGGTATTTTTTTTTTTCAGCTGACCTGTGTTTTCAGGCTTTAATGTTTTATTTTTCCAACATAACATCCTAGTTGAATATAAAAAATATAACTTTAAAAAAAGTTGAAGTCGAAATATATCTCATTTCATATCCTTTAATTTAGATCATGCTTATGTTTTAATGTATAAAATAAAAAATAGACCCGAAAACAAAATATAAGCTCACTGTCTACTTATTCCCAAAGTGATAAGTTTTTTTCTCAAAGCAGTACTTATGAATAATCTACAAAACTTAGTTTCAAAGAATTTTTAGCTTTTTTTTTTTTTTTGCTTAATGATGTCACCACATAAGTTTGAAGCTTGTACGTGGGATATGGAGATGGAGTTTTTCCAGCTTCTAAAAGTTTCATGTCTGATCGGGATTCGAGCCCGGAACCTCCGGATGAAAGGCCGAGACGCTACCACTCCACCACGTAGATCGGCACGTTTAGATACCTTTTACACTCTATTTTCAATCTATCTGTCAAATTTTATATTTACTTGTTTTAAATTTAACTTTATCTAGTGATATTTCTTTTTGTTATGAAAGAGCGGGCATCAACAGCTATGGTTATTAGCCCGTTGGAAATTAGAAGTGTATGAAAAGGTGCCATACCTGACCGGGATTCGAAACCGGTAACTGCATGAAATGCCGAGAAGCTACCAACTCATCCACGGAGGTCAGCTAAACGTTATTTACTGATGTGGATTTATCGAGATTAGTTAAAGAACCTATATTTTTAATTTTAATTTCATATTTATATTCAATATTTATAAGCAATATTTAAAATAACTAACATGAAAGAAGAGTAAAATTTATAATAGTAATTGCTACAATTGTATGCTGTACAAAGACTACGACGATTTAAATTAAAGCAATTTGTACTAAACAATTTGATAATTTTGTACTGATTAAAAAAATTATTTCCTTACAAAAACACAAAAACTTTTATTATTATTTCTTTTTTTTAAGAAAGGAAAAGTTTCTAAAGTTCTAGACTCGTCAAAGAGTTTTTTCATAGGCAGGATTTTCAACCAAGTAACAAGAAATAAATCTCGTATCGCACCCAAATAATTATAAAAAAAAATTACATGTAATTATTCATAAACATTATTCGTTTATATGAAATTATACAGATTATTGTTTCCCGTTAAAGGATAATTATAAAAAAAAAAAAAAAAAAAAAAAAAAACATAAAAAGGTATATGAACATTGTAATTATAAAATTATTATTGACCACAAGGAAGGACAGCCACCCAGATGAAATGAAGCTGGAAATTATTAGAAATAAAACTTGTTTTAACAAAGAAGTGATAGTTTAGTTCTAGGTTGCTATCGAACACACTGGATAATCAAATAATGGTGATGTATCAAGGGCAAACAATTTTTGATACGCATTCAAGTTTATTTATAAGTTGATAAATAACGAGGTAATGTATAGGTTGACGGTGATACTACATTATAAGATCCGATAAACTAATATTTTACTGGCTGAAATACATAGCAACTCTTGTATTTTGTAATCTTACTTTTATTTGTTAATTTTAACGCCGTACTTCTCGTAAGAGTTGTCAGATATTCTCTAAGTACATCTGATAAAATGCCTAATAAAGCTAAATCAATTTGTTACCTGCTTATAGACAATAGTTACTGTTTACAATTAAAATGAAAACTAGCTGAACCAGGGGCCGCCCCCTGGACTTCCTGGGCTCAGGTTCGCTCCGGGGAGAGCAAATAAAAATAAACTGGTTTAGATAAGAAGAAAAGGATTTGAAAATACTCAATATATAAAAAAGCAGACTTCTTAGAAGACTATAGATGAAACTGAATTTCCAGAAGAAAATTATTTTGTTACAGAAGAACAGAAGAAAAAGCAAAATCGTAAATGAAATAATGAGGTAAAAAGAAAAATGAGCGAAAGGTGAAGAATTTTTAGAAATGAAAAAAGTATGCTAACGTAATCCTTAGAAATCAAATCCAAAGAAAAAAATACTCACGAAACACTACAAAAGCGTATATTTTTACCCGGGTTCTTACAGAGTGGCAGTTTTTCTATCGTTTACAATAAGAAAAATAATTTTATCGAAGATATATAGCCGAGTAATCGTTTACAGCATATAAAAATAAAACCAACAAAAAATGTATAAACTCAGCAAACATCCTTATATTAGAACTAACAGACAAGAAAAACTAGCTAAGTATTAACACAAATTGCGGAAAACCTTTTGTACAGCAACAGGGTAAAAAAATTATTTAAAAAATCTTAAATTTAACTGAATTCTGTCCTTGAAATCACTAAAATTAAAATTAAATCCATTGAAAGAGCAGGTATATTGCTTTGTAAGGCAATCTAGAATATAAAAAGCAAACTAAAATAAAAATTGGAACAAGAATAAATGAGTATTTGGCTAATTATAAATACAGAATATGCATATCTTAATGATTACTAGGACCGGATGATTCATATAGTCGCTCATAAAAATGAAACAATAATCTAAGGAATAACAAGTTCTCCATACCAGGCTTACTAAGGAAAATGGGGAATTAAGTGGCTTCCCGTTGTCTTCTTTACTGAATAAAATTAGCGAAATGCAGATGTTATTCAATCCTGCAAGTGATACCTTCATTCTGTTCACTTCTAACCTCGTTAATTTCACTAAACATCATTAGTCTCAGAGAAAGTAATTTTGATAATACTTCAGGTATTTTACTTACGTCAGGGTAGGTGGTGTAAAGCAATAAATTATTGCACCTCTTTTTGTAATGAAACGTTGCTTTAATATACATCGATTAAACTCAGCTAGAGAATTTTAATTTAGACGAAAGAAGTCGCTGTGGTTCTATATTGTTTGAATTTTTTTTTCTTTATAAAAATTATGTTTATTAGGAACAGGAATTTTAAACTTAGGAATTAAAGGCTAGAAAACTTACTTTATTAACGATGATGGAGGAAATTCATTGTCGATTAACGTGAAATGTTAAATAGTACCAATACCTAAAAACATCTTATTAGAAATCTAAGATATTTTTTATGTGATATAGAAATAGGAGCTATTTAAAGGAGATATTTAAATTATTGGTTAATAAATTATGCTATCTCTGTCTTTCTTGAGGTAAATTCTTATCTTAAACAATCTTTTATCAGGGTGTGGTGGTCAATCCTAGAGGGAGGTCAAGTGATTTGGATTGTTTTTAAACTGACTTCCCGTATTCGAATTGAATTGGCTGAGAGGCAATTCAACTTCTCAGACGACAGCCGGTTTTATTTAAATTCTATAAACACAGATAGAGAACTCTGTAGGTTTCTTAAGTATTGTACTCTTCTTATTATTATTATGTTTTTTTTTAATGAAAGAGCGGGCATCAACAGCTATGGTCAAAGCCTAATGGAAATTGGTAGCATATGAAAAAGTGCCATGCCTGACCGGGATTTGAAACGCGGAACCTCACCACGAAAGGCCCAGACTCTACTTACTTAGCACGGAGGTCGGTATTTATTTATTTATTTTTTATTTATCAATCTTTAAATGAGTAAGTGAAGTCTGTTTTACAGTGAATTTGGTTTATCTGCATTTCTCCCACCACCACCCCATTCGATCGCCCTAAAGCATAAGACTGGATGTCCGTACCACAATTGGTTAGTGTTCCTCAAAACGATTTAGCGACCAATATCCTAATTAGCTAATAGAGCTTACCTAACTGCGTGAGCGGAATAAGCGTGGTGCCCTACACCACTCGCTTGCGTGTCCCACCGCTCACTTGTCACATATTACTGAAATTGGTTAGGCGCACCGTCTACATACTAAAATATATGACTTGTCAATAAATTAAAATTTATTCTGTCAAGGACAGCAATTTGCTGCCACGCCTAGGTCGCTGAATGCCAGCAAGTACCTGCCCACCTTATTATAGTGCTTGGAGTTATATTTGCCCGATGGCCAGCCATTTCTCGAGGGTAGCTTCCTATAGGAAGCGGTAGAAGTCTTATATCCCTTAAACTACTGATGACGGTTGAACAAAGCAACGGCATCAAGGAACTTCCACACGGTCCGATAATGCGACTCACGCCACATTGATTCGCCGCTTACATGTGGCCAATTTTCCCTTTGACCTCTAAGTTCCAGGATGGCCTGAGTTCTGACCTCCCCAACAGCTGGGCAGTCGAACATCAAGTGTTTGTTCGACTGGCCTCCCCGCAGACGCACAGCTCATCAGCTTCCAGGTGGAACCGAAAAAACGTTTCTACGAGTATTCCACAAAATACTGTATGGAGGATGTTACAGTATTATGGACCGAGACCTTAAAAAGTTCAGTACCTCCAACCTGGTGACCGGGCGAATTGAAATCCGGGCGAAATCTTTCGCTAGCCGTAACTCTATAAGAAACCGTTTTCGGACGTATGTTTATTTGAACTTTTTCAATTCCGAAATTATCTCACTTTTAACCTGCATCACTCTGTATAATAAATAATAAAGGAAACAGTAATTAGAATAATTAATTGATATTTCATGAGTGTTATGTTTTAAAAATTAATGATGGCAGAAACGTCTACGGAATAAACATTGAAAAATGTAACCTACAAATTAAACAGAAAAATTGTGTGTAATATTTAAAAAAAAAATAAAGTGTTCCTAATTTATAATTTATTAGTTTTTCTTTCAGTATTTCTCTTTAAGATGCTAAATATTTTGAATACATATTATCCATTTTAAGGGAATCTATAATCATATTTTGAATTGAAATGGTAAATCATTTTTCTTTTTACTTTGTTATACCTGAATTAAATGTTTACAAATCTTTCTTCAGATTTAATGTTATATTTGTTAAATCATATTATTTATTATATATTCTTTTTTATTAGTTAATAATATATAATTTCAGTAAATATATTTAATATAATAATTAAAATGGGAAAATATAAGAGCAAAACCAAATATTGCCATATAATAATTATTTGTTAGCATTTGAATAATTAAAACTTGATATCTAGTGATATATTGAAAAGTTAAATTAACGAATTAATATTTACGTATTTAATTTCTTAATTGGTATTGAAAATATAATATTGTTTAAAAAATCATACAAATTAAATCAATTTTAATAATTTACACGAATATTTTGTTTTACTATATATTATAGATTATTCATTTGCTTAAAACTAATTTTTTAACATTTTTTTCAAATGATAATTATTATACGCATGTGTAATTAAATATAATACAAATGCACTATGAAATGTAAAATACCATCGAAGCTTATATCCTAAATATAAAAGTAAAATGAAATTAAATATATAATAAAATTTGATATCAGAATATTTAGCTTTCATGTTTTTTGGCTTTATTTTCAGCGGATTCAGTCAACGGAGAGGAAACGCTGCAGAAGTGATGGAGTTCAACGGGATCTGTCAGCAGGGAGTAAACGCCGCAGAAGTGCTAGAGTTCAACGGGATCTGTTAGCGGGGAGGAAAAAAGCCGCAGAAGTGATGGAGTTCAACGGGATCTGTCAGTGGAGAGGAAACGCCGCAGAAGTGGTGGAGTTCATCAGGTTTTGTCAACGAAGAGGAAACGCCGCAGATCGCAGTGGTTTGTCGTCGGGGAGGGGGATACTGCTTGAGGGCACCTTTAGAGCTGCGGGTTGGGGGTAATGCCTGGGAAGCGTTGGGGGGGGGGGGGGGTAATGCCTGGATAACTATCGGAACCTACATTTATATGAACTTTCTTCTTTATTTTCACCAGCAGAACATGTTTGAAAGTTTATTGAATTTTTCATGAAACGCTCAGTAAAAAAATAAAAATGAAGATAACCATTGTTCCGTTCCACGTCGAGCCGTCCGGTGCTGCGATCTAGTGGGTGCTAGCGCTCACCGGAAGGATAGGCTCGTAGTAGTATTCTACGTTAGAATCCCGCAGTGCGGTCGCATTTTTCTTTTCGTCTAGATGGACAATCAGTGTTACTCATAGTTACTAGCTTTCGGCGTTCGAATCTGATCCAAGGCGGCCACGTCATATTCTTAGACCGGCCGGATGGACTCTATTCTTTGTTCGGATGAACGTTAGCTTTAATGCTTTATTTAATTTTATATTTTTTATTTTTATATGTCAAGTTATACGTTATGTTACAATTCATTTCATTAACTGTCAAGACGAAAATTCATTAAACCATTATTCAACAAGCAACAAGGCGTTGTATTCATTCATCACGTATGAAAATACAGTCCAACCTCGCTCTGAAATCTACCAGTATGAAAAGACATTATTGTTAAAATTGTATTCCGAATTGTATATATTTTAAATTTTATGTTTTTTATGTACTACTGTGCAATATACAAAGGCTGTCTGTAGCTGTCCTATTGCACAAAAAAAAGCAAATAAATAAATAATTATTATTGATTTCTTATTTTATATTCTGATCGAGCCGCGAACATGCGACAATGTATTCTCCGTTTACTTACGACCTTAATCTAAACAATTAAATTTCATTACTAAAATGTTTCTACAAAAATTGAAAAAAAAGTTCCTTTTTTTAACTACCAATTACATAATTTCCTGTAATTAGATTGAAACAAAAAAAAAAAATTATATACATATAAAGTTAAATTTAATAGCCAATAGAATTAAAATAGCTGACAACCAAGGATTTCTGTGATCGAGACTGACGATTCCCTTGCTGAAAAATCTTTTTTTTATTATCTTTATTAAACACCTCACGAGCAACCGGCATCCGCCTTTCGGCAATACCTTCATTGCTCTCGAATGTCGCGGCAGCAGATTACCCACTCTGACTCAGCTCCTTCAGAGCTTTCCATTGGGTTCTTCCGTGGGTCATTTTCCGACTCCCTCTTCTGGGTGGCCGAAATGTCCCTCACCAGGGGAGCTACCTTTCCCGTCCATATCCTACAATTCAGACATGCGTTTCACATGTTCTGCACCTGTCCCGCGCCGTCACATATCTCAAGGGTCCTTCGTGCCATCAGGGCCGGCTGTACCTTTTACCGGTCGGTAACAGTTCGGTGGATGAGTTCTTCGGTCTGCGTGCATATTCTACCCAAAAATACATTTAATTTCCAGAAAAAATGAAAGTCAAATGGTGTGAGAACCACATGAAGTTCATAAATTGTGAATCTTCCATTTTGTCAGATATCTGTTTCAACAATAATTCAATTCTTTGGTAATGACAGATGGGCGTCCAGATCTTACTTCATTAACACATTTGTTCTTCCTTCACTGAATAACCGATACCATTTCCGTACATTTATCTCATTCATCATACATTCACCTAACTATCGATGAATTTCAGCCGGTCCAATGTTTAAATATTTATTCCGAAAAAAATCACCGATCCTATCACATAATTAGCGGAAACGACGTACGATTTGGTTAATGAATTGCTTCTAAAAAAATGACTAGTGCACGGAAAAACTCGGATCTAATTGACAGCATCACAGACAAATTGAGACACGTTGTGTGTTTAGTTTTTTCACTTTCTTTAATTTATAGACTTAATAATTATTCACTAGACTTCAATATTCGTGTTTTTAAGCTACATGTTTTACTGTAGAGGAAACATGGCTCAACATTAAGAAATGTTTGAAAAAAGCAGGAGATAACGCTTAGTATCTTTTAATAAAATTATTTTAAGATCTATAACAGTCATATGGATCTAGTTATAGAAAGATTATTTTAGAGCTACTGTCGCATTGATGACAAAAAGTCATACATTTTTAATCGAATTTTAATCAATATTTGTGTAATAATTATTTAAAGCTTGAAAAAAGTTAAATTCATTCTAACTCCTTCCCTTCAGAGGACCTCATAAAAGCTCGTAAAACTATTTTAATAATGATAGCAAATAAGAAAGTTTTCGGTTCACTTATAAACGTGAGGGGGGATTTATAGCGAACTGGGTATGAAAATCATACGTTCCATTACTGAAGGTCATTTAAAACACTTTGTTATTTATAAGTAAATATTCTTTTTGTATGAGTCATTTTCTTTTATCTTATCATTTACAAGTAATCAATAAATAATTTTGACTAATTACTATGATAATCCTATTGAAGGCCTATGATTATTAGGATATATCACAATTGTAACTCTAGGTCTACTGAGATGTTATTTGACAGTAAATATTTTTTAATAAATTATTTGTTTAAAATTAATATTTAAATTAAATAAACAAGAGATTTAACCTTCTTGTTCACGTGTAATTAATTCACATGTCAAATTTCTGTTTATTTATTTACGTCAGTAAATAAACTCAATACCACAATAGTAAGATGTTTTACGTTTTTATTAGTGATGACATTACTAATCATGTTTAAAATTTTGTGGATTTTACTTTCATGTTAAGGAAGAAGTGAAAATCGGAAATAATTATTATTAAGAACTTCATCTCGAGTTTAAGTTCTTAAGTCAAGCATAATTAATGAGAATTTTAAAACAAGTTAAAAAATCTGAAGTGGACAACACATTACTTCCTTGTACGCCTATTAAATTACATATACACATTATTTTACTAATGAAAAGTACATAAAATTTTATTTTATTAATAACTTCTGATATTTTTTATTTTTATTTTTATTGTTATTATATATATTAAATTATATTTATGTATATTATTGTATATTTATTTATTGTAAACATTTTTCTACAACCAAGGGTTAATAAATCGGTATATTTAAATTAAAAAAAAAAGAGTTAAAAACAAGGAGATGAAGTCGAATTTGAACCTATGTAAAATCCAAATAGTAATTAAAATTTTATTTGGCTGTAACTTTTTTTTTTGTAAAGAAGTGGACGAACCCCATTTACGGGCGTCTGAGCATTGTCGGGCTCGCTACCAGGTTCCGCAGGATGTTATTAAATGCGTATGTGTTCCTGTGCACTACCGACTAAACCTCCACCCCTGGCTACCCATCCTTCCTGGTACAGCTGATGTCTATTACTTCAGGAAGGGGGAACACGCCCTCACACACATTCAGACACCACAGTCAATAGACACGGACCTCACACCCGCAAGATATCAAACATCGGACTAAATCTCAATCTCACCACACACTCCGCAACATCCAACCATCACTCAGAAAACACACCTCTTCCGCACACTCCACACATCACATCAAAGCCAGCCACATCAATCATACAAACAAACATCTCACAGACAATCGAACACTACAGTATACTTACATCACGGGTCACCGTGGTGATTGGCTATAACTCTGGAACCAATGAAAATAAATACCACTTATGATAAAATCTCGTTGAAAAGGTCTCAATGAGAGCTTATTTCTGCAGTTAAGAAAAAGTCAAAATCCAATTTTTTTGGAATTTGGGCTTTTTTTGGACACTTTTGGTCCAGTCGATTGCAATCAAAAGGGGAGGTATACAACTAGATGTTGCAACAGTCCTAAATCAAAAATTTCAATATCCTACGGCAATTGTTTTTGAGTTATATGAGATACATACGTACAGAAGTCATGCCGAAATGAGTCAAAATGGATTCAGGGTTGGTCAAAATGGATATTTCCATTGAAACATTGAAACCGAAATTATTCGCCATCACAATACTTCCTTCACTTCGTACAAGGAAGTAAAAAGTGTTTGATATTTCCATAACTTTGTAGTCGTAAGATGATATTTTCAATAAAAATAATAGCATTTTTGTTAAAAAAAAATCATCTTGCTATTAGTGTAAACAGTATCAAAACTTTGCGGATGATTTTTAAGCTTAAAGTTTGAGAGCTCTTATTTCACCTTTTCACTTTTAAGCTAACCTATACTTATTTGAGCAATGATTACGTAATTATCGCTCAAATTTTTCGTTAATAAACTGAAGAAAAGTTGCCTTTGTGAATAATTTTTTATTTTACTACCCTAGTGAAACGCGTAGAAAGTTCTATAAATATGCATTTAAAGCCTTTAAATATGGTTAATAACCGATCGAAACAACGTAACAAAACACACAGCTTAAGAGAAAAACCAAGAATGACATTCTAACATTAATGAAACTACGTAGATTTGTAGATTAGTACTAGTATATGTGTAGGGATTGGCTGAATTGATGGAGTAATATAAAAGTCACAATAACTTACAACTGAGTAAATTATTAGAGTTTATGTTTTCATATTTAATGCAATAGTATTCTAAAAATATAATCACCGATCTTGTGTTGCATGTGATAGATTTAAATACATCAGTAAGAGCTTTTTTTTATTGAACCATCAAAATAAATAATAATAATAATAATAATAAGTAATATATAATAAATTTGGCTTGAGAAGTTTAAATTAACTGTGCATAAAGAAGAAAAAAAAACGCGTCGAATAGAAAATTTCTTTTACTTTCCTGGTTTCATAGCTCTAGCTATTCTAGCTCTTCATAGCTCTTATACACTGCAAGAAGGAGAGCATGGTAACCAGTCAATAAATGAGAAATGGGTATTTTATATTTCTGACGTTTCAGGACCCAGGGACCCCAAAAAACAAAAAAACGTGGAGGAGGTAATTTGCATAAAAACGTACGAACGTACGTATGTGTACTGGCGTGTTTGAAGCATAATAACCTTTGACTGGATAAACAGTTTTTGATGAAATTTGGCATAGAAACTCGTATAATAATATATATGGGGAAATTTTTTTTTTTTCCCCCCTATCTTTTAACATACAGAGGCAACCAGGAATCGCCGTTAGGCATCTCGTTAGTCGGCCCCGCATGTAATGGCGGTGATTACCCCCACCCATCCTGTCTTCGTCCACTGTGGGACTCACCCATCGGGGTCTCCTACATATCTCCGAGATAACCGAACCTCCCATTCGGGAAAGCCCAGATACCCCTCAATGTAGGAGCTGCCCTTCCCGGCCCTATCCTGATGTTCCGGACATATATTCCATATGGCCTTCACAGCGCGTCCGCCCGCTCATACCTTGAGGGTCTCCCTTGACATCATCGTAAGTACACAGACATGCCCATTCTTGTGGGTGGGCATGCCCAGGCATCCTAGTCATGGGAGCTGCCTCCCTGTCTCTAGACGCCGCCATAATTCGTAACCCCTTTTTTTAAGGGGTTTCCTGTTCAAATTTTTCCTTCAAAATCTCACCAACCATATTTGCTACTTCCATCCACATTTCTTCATTCGTCAACATGCTATTGATTACAGTCTCTAGTGTTGTTGCTACCTGTCTCTTATATCATCCCACTTATGGCATCTAAACACAGTGTGTTCAACACTATCGGTCTCTTGGCAATCCCTGCAAACAGCAGATCTTCGGAGCTTAAACCGATGTAAGTACTCACCGAAATCACCATGTCCTGATAAGAACTGAGTGAGACTATAACTAATCTCGCCATGGCGCCGTCCCACCCAGCATCCTATATCTGGGATAAGTCTCTTCGTCCAACCGCCTTTTAAAGACGCTGCCCACCTTTCCTGCCAGTCGTTCATTATTTTCGCCCTCGCCTCTATTTTAGGTGTCCCCTTGAATCGCAATACCCTCTCTTCCGCCAACAGATCGATAGGCGGTAAGCCGGCTATGACACATACAGCATCATAGGAGACTGTCCTATATGCGCATGATACACGCAGGAGCAGTCTCCTATGTAACGATGCCATCTTACTGTTGTACCTTTGGATATCCAATCCTCTTTTCCACACCGGTGCACCATACAATAGCATCGAAGCTACCGTTGCTGCAATTGCCTTCCTCTTTCGCTCCTTAGGACCCATCGTGTTGCACATCAGCCGAGAAACTGCCGATAGTACCTTATTGGTAAAATTATTGTTGTTATTATTCCCCATAGTACCTTACGGGGAACTTATTGGTAAAATCTTGTGGTCAATATTTCCAGGGATTGTAGTAGATAGTTTCTTTGGGGTTAATTTTCTTAAAATTTTGCTAACGTAACCCTTTACGATAAGTTCAGTACATGCTGCTTATCTTAACATCTAAAAAAAATATTTGCCCCCAAATTCTTCTCTTCCCCAAAAATCGAAAAAAATGCAATTTTTTTATTTATTGCATTTTTTACCGTTTTGTTTATAACCGATCTTCCTAAGCATAATGGTAGTGCAAGTGGGCGAAAAAAATTACTTTGAGTTTATGTTGAGGGTAGGAGAGCTGATCAAAATTAAAAATATCGATTTTGAAAAATTTTTTAGACTTTTTTCATGCATCATTATTTTTTTATTATATAATAATAAATAACCAATGGCAGGAAAGTATAAAAAACTTTGTTGTCAGATTTTTTTTTGAAGTTGTTAATGAAGAAAATAAAAGAAAAGAAAATGCACACACACACACACAAACACACACACACACACACACACACACACACACACACACACACACACACACACACACACACACATATATATATATTCTTCGGTTATTTTTTAAGAATAGCTTTTAAACATAAAATTTAATATAAACAATCTATACAGTACGGCGTAGTTACCTAATAACATTACAAATTAACGTATTTATAAGAGGAGAAAATATAATTTCTAAATAAATGTTATTTCTTATTTTATGGCTTTTAAAGTGTAATAGTAATATCCAGTCACAATAATGCTGTTTGTATTTATGAGAATGAAAATTATTGCGTAATAATAACAACAATAATAATGTCCTTCGTACTGATCTTCAAATTATATAAAGCAATGCTTCATACATCACCTTATAATAATTACATTTTAACACATGGACACACATATGCACACTCACAGACAGACTTAATACTCAGACGTAGCTACATAAATGTACTGCTTACTCGGACAGGTTTATGTATAAAACTAATTAAATACAAGGTAAAACAAGGATGAGATTATCAGCTGTATAAGTCATGTGCCACTGCACACATAATTTCTTTGTTTTTAAAAGAACATAAAGAATCGGCATAAAGAAATTCCGTTGGTACATTATTGTGTAAATACTATATAGTTATTTTTATTATGCTGATTTAACAATGTTAATAATAGATCTTACTGAATTATATGCTAAATTAAAAAAAAAAAATTAAACTAAATTCGTAGATTTCAAAGTAATACAAGTGAGCAAAGACCTTCAGAAAAATTAATATTTATTCGGTTCTTAGATTCGTAATTTTATTTTTTTTAAATCAATTTTCTTGAAATGATTTACCAAAAATTACCAAAATTAATGATGATGAAATTTAGTAGCTAAACCAAAGATTTATTGCCAACAATTTATAAGTTATCAGTCCGATGTGTGGTCTGACCCTTATAATATTGCCACCGGCTATACATATATAGAGGCTAAAGGGGCGTAGTAAAAGCAAGATTTGTAGGATACAAAAATAATCATCTGTAAACCACCTCAAAATATACAAAATCCAATAATAATGGGTCGATATAATGGTTAAACAAGTGCGTTCGTAAAAATTATTGCACCTAACTCTTCCATGTACGCAACTATCATCGGACAGTTATTTGGAGGTATGAGGGAACAAAAATAATTTTGTGGTAAGAATAATATATGTCGGTTACATTATAACGAATAAGAAAATTTCGAAAAACAGTTTGTAAAACTAATGGAATTATTAAAACAAAATATTAATAAATAAAATAATTTCATTAAAAGAAAGCGGGTCAGTAAGATGTTTTTGTTATATAATTTTTATTTCTATAAAATTATATGTTAAAAATATCAAAGTTGATTATATTAATAAAATCATTTGATTTTAAAAAAATATTGATAAGAACAGAAAAATAACGTGTACGTTAAATGTTTCCCGAGGAAAAATTTTTTCCAACAGAATTGATCCTCGCAATAGCTACTTAGGTACGTTCAGGTTCGTACCCTGGGTAGACATATGAGACATGGCGCACCTCGTCAGTGGCACAACACTCCTGACACAAGCCTACATTAATCAAATCGAATCTGGCCAACCTATTTTGAAAAGCACCATGTCCAGAAAGAAACTGTGTAATATGCTGATAGGGGTAAATCTACCTAACTACCTGCGTATTTCTCACATCAGGAAAAATACCATGCGTGTAACGGCCATCGGACGATTCAATAAAATATCAAAGTTGATTATATTAATAAAACAATTTGATTTTTAAAAAAATCATTGACAAGAACGAAAAATAACACGTATGTTAAATGTTTCCTGAGGAAAAAAGATTTTCCCCACAAAAAATCAATGAATTTCTCAACTAAAATTTTTAACTACATCATGTTATGTACGAACCATCATTTTCCCGGCAAAACGAATGTTACAGTCATATCTTTTTCCGGTAAAGTTAACTTTTAAACAAAATTTTGAACTGAGCAACACCTATTTCAGATGCGCAAATACAATTTGCGAATAACAGCCCTCATTTCTTTCTGCCATCGGCGGAGCAGGTATTTTTACTTCGTAGGATATTCTTTCTTCGAAAGAGCAGGCATTTATAAATTAATTTGTAAAGACAATTGCAATTAAGTATATCTAGGGAAAACTGAACGCAAGATTGAAACTAGAATAAACAGACATTTTGCTGATTATAAATATAGATCAGGAAAATAGGTTGTAGCTCAGTATTACCTGAGAACCGGTTACAAAATTAGTTTATTAGAAGACAATAGTTTTATAAAATGCGCTAAAGCAGAAACTATATAACTAAACGATAAGTACCGATGTCTATTAGCCTAATTGAATTTTAATTTCGTTATAAATCGTTTTGTGAAAATTTTCAGTTATAAAATCACCCTAAACTATTATCCCTACTAAAATTTTGTTCATGAGCAAAATATATCTGACTGATTCAAGATTTATACGTTTTTGTCTTTTTTGAAATAAAGTTTACTTAACCACCCATAAAAGAAGGGTGCACTAAGTCCAAGTGGGAAGTCTGAATTGAGTTTTAAATATGTAGTTGTATTTAAACCAAATTTGCATTATATGCTGGGATTGACTACAGTCCACATCGTTTGTCTTTGTTTTTGTTAGATTTCATAAGAAAGCTACCTATTGTACCATGATTCGAATTACGGAAAATTTCTATATATCTTCTACACATCCCCCAGACCTCAAAACCACCGTCAGTTCAAAAGTTTATATATATATATATATATATATTTCACTTTCTTGTGAACACGATAACTGCCGTAATTTTGAGTCAATCACTTTCAAATTGATACATAAAATATAACGACCTAAAATTTCGGTCGAGTTCGTTAATGGGAAAAATGGGACCATGGGGGTGGAAATGGGGGGCTTTTTCGTAAAAACAAAATATCACTATAACTTTCTTAAGTAAAATATCGAATTCGTTTAATATTCCTAGTATTCTTTGGATAAGGGCCTAATACTTATCTAAGAAAAGTTTTTCTATGTCACCAACCATTGGCCCAGGAGGTAGGAAAAAAATGGGGTTTCGAAGAAAAAAAAAATCATACCTCCCTTAATAGGGACAGCATCGAATATATTTAAAGTGGTCGTTAGTCCTCTAAACATTACCTAACGTGAAACAATTTTTGATATGACCAACCCTTACGGCAGAGATGACCAAAATGTAGGTGGAATTGTAAGAAGATGGGGCTTGTATGCTAAACACGTGAAACTTTTTCACATGCAACCATTGTCGTATTGAGTAAATTTGAAGTTTGTCTTAACATTAAGGTGGACATTTTTTTAATGTCCTATTTAGCATCGGTGAAATTTACCTCCGGCTTCCGGCGTGCCGAAAGGAATTTTTTTAAATTATTTTTATTCTTATTCTATAATCCCGGCTAAAAGGTTTTGCTTTACAGTGTTTCGTAAAAATCTATTTAACTGCCGATTAATTATTTTTAGTATTATTTTTTTATAAATTTTATTTAGAATATTTAGTGAAGTGAATAAACTATACTTTTTACTTTAAAGTAAATACTGGTCAAGTAAAGTAAACCCTTGAGACTATGAATAACCTTTTACTAATACTTATAAGTAAATACTTGTAACATTTGTAGTTGTCCAAATATTTGCCAGTAGTTTTCCCATTTTGCTTTTACTTATCTAGTATTCTCTTTACTTATCAAGCAAACACTTATATGATTCATATCCCGTACATCATCATGTTCAGACACGTTTGTCAATACATCAAACGTTTATTTTGTTTTAATCTTTTCCAATCACAATGATCCGCGGTTGATTGGTATCCGCGAAAATATGTTGGTATCTGATTGCCTCAAAAATTACGGTAATTTAATTGCAGAATTATTTTTCGCATTTCTACCGCATTTTTTATTAGCGAATTTTTTTTTTTTGCTTTCTGTTATGAAACATAGTTTGCTGATTTTAAAAATAATACTTTCAAGCAAATCGGTTAAAAATTGGGCAAAATATGATGAAAAACCCGTGTCATAAATCACAGATTAGTAACATATGTTAGTATAAGTGAACGTAGATTCAGAAAACTACGTTTTATAAAAATTCCCACCACTCAAAAGGCTATTAATATTGACAAAAAAACATTTTTACTGTAAACTTTTATTCATTATGAATCGTTATGTGTTACATGTTTACCGATATCATTTGTCAGAAAGGATATTTATAGACCTCAAGTAAAGTGATGTATTTATGACCACAAATTCCTTCTTTTTTTTAGCCGTTTGATATCCTCTCACAAGCGTAAAACTTAAATGATTCTTATTTTTTGCTCTAAGCAAAGTTTAGAGTAACAAATTAGCTTATTCTTTACTATTGTGAACAAATGGTTTTGCGTAAACTGCCTTATGAAAGTAGGAGGGTTATATTAAACTAAATAATGATTTAATTTCCGTTACACAGATAGGCGTTTTGTTTTTAATAGAGTACCGTAGAAGTTAGATTAAAAAATTTTTTTTTAATGAGATTTTTGTTGAACATAAACAAAATTTTTCCTGTTTATAATGTTAACATCAGCATTGCCTTTGAAAACGAGTCGATAAACAACTGAAATTGATAAAGTAAACATACTACTTTAAAATTTATTCACTTCACCCATTGAAGAGAACAGAGATTTTGATCTCAGCCAATACATATTGTTGAAGTAATCCTTATTTTGTATTTCTGTAAAAAAAAAATGTATGTATTAATTTTGTATTTGTAAGCCTTAATAAAATAAAATAAAAACCTATCACTTCCAAAAAAAAAAAATTAAAAATTCATTTATACTTGCGGGGGCCGCGTGCGTATGTGTGCTAACACATGCTCATTCATTCGCGTGAACACATGCACGCACACACACACACACACACACACACACACACCAGTATAAAATAGAAACATCCAGTATAAATGATTAATTTTGTTTTTTCTCTTTTACTGATTTTTCTCTTTATTTATTTTTCTCCTGTTATTTATACTTATTACATTTTTTTTATCTGCAAAATGAGGTAAGGAAAAGGGTAACAAATTTATAATAATAATAATAATAAATTTTATTAAAGTTTAATAATAAATTATAAATATAAAAAAATGGTAAAATGATAAGGAATTTATTCCAAATCAATTTTCCAACAACAAAGCCATGATTTCATTTCTTCTTGCTTGCCCTCTGAGACGAATTCCATCCTCTTCAAGTTCTTCTGGTTCTTCATTTTCATCCTCTTCTCTTTCATAATTGATATTTTCTTCTAACTCACAATATTCGTCATTTAAATGTTTCGCAACATTGTGTAAAACAGTACAAGCCACAAATACTTTCGGAATTTTTCCCAATTTTACACGAACAAGATTCGCCAATATCGGGAACCGTTTCTTAAGTTGACCAAAAATGCGTTCAATAACAACTCTTTCTTTAGAATGTTGTTTATTGAACACTTCTTCCTGCCTGTTTTCTGCTGGTTTAAAAGGTGTTATTAACCATGGGGCAATTCCGTACCCACTGTCTCCCAAAAGGCATACCGTACCATTAAATTTAGCCACGGGTTGACAAACACTGCTCCGTTTCCAAATGCGACTGTCATGGGTGCTACCCGCCCAAGAAGCATCAACGCTAGTGATTTTAACAGTGGAATCACATGTTACCTGAACGTTGATGCTGGGATACTTCTTACGGTTTACGTAACAGTCTCCGTAGCGTGCTGGTTTATTTATTTCTAAGTGCGTAGAATCCACAGCACCTATTACGCTCGGCATTTTAAAGCGAGAACTCCATTTTCTCTTGGCTTCATTTAACTCATGAGCATTCTGTGGAAAGTGAATCCACTCAGATGCCTTTTCGTTTATTTTATTCTGAACGTAATCGAAAGTTTTGCATACTGTAGAACGGTGAATCCCGAAGT
This sequence comes from Lycorma delicatula, assembly GCF_047948215.1. Lineage (NCBI taxonomy): Eukaryota > Metazoa > Arthropoda > Insecta > Hemiptera > Fulgoridae > Lycorma > Lycorma delicatula. The sequence continues at coordinate 196,234,764 of NC_134457.1, forward strand.
CTTCACTGACACCGTTTTGAAATCCAGGGTCTGATAAGTACCGCAAAAATACTTCCATCTTCTGTTGCGATGACAGAGCACCTCCTCGCTTTTCATTACTTTCTTCCAAAAAAGCGTTCGTCAAAAATTCAACTGATTCTTTTGTAAAACGAATTAGTTCTTCATATCTTCTTGGACTCAATACTCGCCTTTTTGGTTGATGAATATTGACAAAGACAGCCATACCAAGTATAAAAAATTAAATGAAAGTTTGATAAGGTTACTAAATAGCTACCTTGAAATTCTACCAGTAAATACTTGAATACTCTTCCAAACTTAGGATTTTATTCACTCGTTTTAAGTAAAGTCTGACCGGAATCAGTAACTGCGTGTAGTTACAAGTAACCGCTTGATAAGTAAAGGTTATTATTCATTTCCCTATTTTACAAGTAAAGAGAATACTTGTCAAGTACTTGGTTTACCGTTGTTTATTCACAGAACTGCAAGTAAACACTTGTATAATTGCAAGTAAAAGTAAATACTGGTTTTTATTCACTTCACTAAATATTTTGACAGTTTGTAAAATTTATATCGGTTAATAAAAATGCATACGGTGGCGTTCGAATATTACGTAATATTCGAATTGTGTTCACCCTTTTCTTACTTTTTCTGACAAATGGAGAAAGCAAAATCGACAAAAATGTATCAACAGTGACGACTCGTGTATAGGGACTGTGGAACTTCAGCAGCCCTACTTGTACGTGATATTATTCACTTCACTAATAATCTCGTTTTCCAGTTTCAATAACCGTTTAGCATAACAACTTTATTTGCCACGCTAAAAATTTCCGCTGTGTTAATAAAAATTTAATTTTTCAATAATTATGAAAAACTATGAAAAAAATGTAATTATAATCTTTAACGTTGCATTACGCGTGATAATAATTACAACTACTTTTATTTGCTAATAATTGAAAACCAGCTGTAAAAAGTTTTGAAAGGGTTAAAAATGAATTTTACATGGAAATAATACTTTTGGATATTCTGTTTAAAATTAATTATTATTAAATCCCTATTTTTTATTTAAAAATTCCACGAAATGCTCTTTATCTCTTAGGATGAAGAATATTCCTTACTGTTCTTCATACTATGTAGCAAATAATTTTATTAAATTTAATACATTTGATTTGTTTAAAAGATATTTTATTCTAAAACTTAACGGCAATCCTCCTGTTATCTGTACGTATAACACCGGTTGTTGAAATTTCCTTGTGTAGGTAACTTAAAAAATACGGGATATATCCAGCAACTTTCGGACTTTATAATGAATTCTTTATTTGTTACAATACTACTTATAAAGAAGGATATTTATAATATTACATGTATATTCATAACATGATTTGAAATAAAAGAAACGATTATTAAAAAGAAAATGAATAATAGTTGTAAATCGAATGTAGTTGTTTATACTACGATCTAATATTATAGAATTTATAATTCGCTATCCATTTTAATGCTTATTATAATTCACTTTTTCTCCTTTTAAGTAACTGGTTTAAAAATGAAATATAAATATGTTTTATGTTTCAGTCTCTCCTTCCTACGATTTTAAAACAGGAAAAGGTCGATTCTCATACTGTTTGTAATGACCGTTGGTTCTATCAAACTGTAGAAAAAACCTGTACCAAGGCGGTAGTGAAAAGAAACAAATTTTAATGGAATCAACCTTCGTATAAATTGAATAGGAACTAAATATACAAACCAATAATACGACTAATTTATGTACATTTTAATAATAATTTATGATTTGTTACTAGAATTTATGAATGTGTGCAGCGCAATTAATAAATGGAAGCTCATTTACATACAAATAAAACAGGTTTGTTGGTATGTTAAGTAAATATTAACCAGCGGTATCTTTTTGTGGTCGTATGAAAAATTAAATATAAATACTTTTACCGATGTAAAATCTGTACGTTTACTAATATTGAGGTCTATCGAGTTGAAGTTATATGAAGTATTAATTTTTCCTTTTATAATGACAATTTTTTAAAATTTTGTTTTACGGGTGGGATTTTACTAAATTATTTTTAAAAGAAACATAATCCCGATTTCTTATGTTGTATTCTGGTTACAGATGACTCGTTCTTCGCGAGAAATCAAATTTTCTATTTTTGAAGGACACGCAATTGAGTAGAGAAAAACCGTAATGAAATCGTTACAACGCATTTACATCTAATTTACCGTTGTATGGTTTTTCTTGAGACCGATGACATTGTCATCTTACCGTTCCTTTTATCGTACGATTAAGGCTTTCAGGAGTATTTTACTTACACATTTTGCAAACGAATCCGATTGAACTTTTAGAAAATAATCCGACTGCAGATAGATTGTTAGTGAGATTTAAGTATGATCATGCATAAATGCATTTATCTCATAATGATATAAATTATTTAAATAAGACTTACGTTTTCCGGCTCTATATTTCCAGGAAAATTTTATTTACATTAGTGTCCCAAATCAGCCTCCGAATTATTCCCGTGCAAATATTGAATCACTTTATATATAAATATATTATTTTATCCAGGTGTATGATTATCGTTTATTTTATGTGAAGCAACAATTCTCTCTTTTTCCACTATACGAATAAGTAAGTAAAGGAATAATAAATAATATATTAACAAATAAACTTTGAGTACGAGATAAAAAAATATCAGTTTCGGAAACCATTTCAGCGTTCGTCAAACACCTGAAAATAATTCAATAATTTGAATTTATAAATTCATTTTTAATTTGTAATGAATTCTGAAGATATATAGTAGTCAAAATTCTTCTAGTCGTCCAAATTGAAAATAAGAGGACAAAAACAGTTTTCTATTAGTAGGAAGTTTTTAACATGGAAATCACAAGAAATTCGACTATAAGTAGAGGAAAACTTATCGTTTGGTGTTGCTTAGGTCGATTGGTACGAATTTTCCAACATCACCCCATGCAAACGCATCACATTTGAACTGATCACCGTACCTGTGCATTAAATTTCTGTGTATTAATTTCTTTAAATAAAATACGTTTTGTTTTATTGAACAGAGGAGTAAGCCTAAAATTATTACAGATCTTACCTTTTCATTGCGGTTCATATCTTACTGTAATTAAATATAAATATAAAGAAATCAAGCATACTTGTAAATAATACTGATGTGTAGGTTTGACAGGAATTTACAAATATCCCTAGTCATAGGCCATTTGACTTTTTGAAAAGCTTACACTCGCATTTTTTTGAATTTATCTGGCTTAAACTACGATGTTTTTTGTAGGAATCTAAACATTGATCTTCTGTCGGAATCAATCGTTACAGATTTAAGCGTTTTTAATTTCTATCCATTTGTCTCCAGGTAGAGTAGCACCCCAAGGAGACGATACATGATATTAATTTTTTGGATCTCCCTTGTATGCTCGCTGTGAACAATACTTAATTAGTTATTCAAAAGTGGCTCACCACACTGGCAACCAGCCTTAGGTGACATACCCCATTTATTCAAAAAGTTACACATGGATCATGTTCAGTTCCTATACGATTAAGTCTACTAAACAATTGTGTTGGTAGACTAAAAGATGTCATTAGGACTGCGCTGGAGAGTATGAGAGTCCCACCATATCTGAGAAGGATAATTCTCTCCTACTTCAGTGAGCGCAAATTGATCTGCGAAGTGAAGGACGTCGGTCGTCCTTCGCCGGTGCGGCTGAGGCGGTTCTCCCCGAGCGATCCCACGCTGGGCCGGTTCCTGCTGCTGACTCCGCCGGCCAGGGCGATTGAAGCCCGGCGAGCTAGAGCTGGAAGGTAGCGTCCGCGACCAGCGGCTCTCGCGGCGGGCCGGCCAAGCCTGCTTCTCCGGCGTGGATGTTGGCATCCACCGGGAGGTCCCACGTTTAGGCTGCCAGGGAACCTCTGTCTTCTTCTTTTTCTTCTTCTTGGTCTTCTCCAGGTTGTGGTCGACGATGAATTGAAAATTCACTTTCGTGCACGCTCTTTTATTGGAGCCTGAGTGGTGGTGCCGCAGCGCCGCTATAGTGGGAGAACTGCGCTGTCATCTGCGCGGCGGTAGTGATGCTTGTATCAGCGCGTACGTATACTGTGCGCCAGACACATCTGAGTTCCTACCGTGTTCGTCCGTCGATATTACATTAGGCATATATGTGTTAGCAATATAATCTTCGTTACAATTAGCTATTTATAACTGATTTTTGAAATCAAAGGTTGTCAGGTATAAATCGTATTAGAGGTAATTTAATACGATTTAATCCTAAAATATAAAACGATTTAAATATGCATAACAGGTTACTTTTATTCGGATTTGAATACTAGACAGTGGATACCGGTGTACTAAAGTTCTCCAGGTTCAATTAACCACACATTTCAGGAATGGTTGGGCTGAAACTGTACAAAACTCTACTGCATTTACTGTTATATTCTTATTTTATTTGTACACATTAGTACAAAATAAAAACTATTATTCTTATTACGAGATTCATTCAATAATTAAAGACACAATTAGCTATAGAGGTAAAACATTTCATTAGAGGGTTACGATATTTTTAGAAAGTGGTGACTTTTGATTAGCTTTTTGAGTAAAAATTGTTTTGTGTAAACCTAAAAATCTCATTTTATGATGGTGAGCCCTCTTGAACTTTCCAAGTTAGTTGAACAGTGAGCAATGATCCATTTTTTGCTTTCCGAAGATGAAAACCCGGCTAATATTTACTTTAACTAAAGAATGCAGAAAAGGTTACATGAACCTTGAGTTATATGAATTTTTACAAACGGGCAAAAAATTTAAAAACGGTCGAACTTCAGTGACTGACGATCAGCGTTCTGGGCATCCAACTGAAATTTCAATTGACTACTCGAGTCTTGAAACTCGTATAGACTCTCTCTTCTAAGAAGACCGACGGATACCGTTGAGATTATATCTGAAAAATTACAATTGAGTGTTGATACAGTTCATAACGTTATCACCAACGAGCTCAAGCACGGTAAAACAAGCGCAAGACTGATTTGAAGAGAGTCGACAGATCATTACTAAGAAAAAAGACTTCACATGCGCACGGAGCTGAAAAAGCTCTTTTAAGATGAAAAAGGGCAGATTTTTGTCAATTTTCTAGAAGATCAGCGAAGAGTAAACAGCGTATACTTATTAACTAGACGAAGCCAGTAGTGTTAATACAAACGTCCTGGATTTAAGCGCTAAGACATTATTCTGTTTCAAGGCCGGATAACACCCGACTTCACACCGCTCAGGTAACTTGAGAAGTTGAAAGTTCTAAGGTTCAAATCCTAGTAAAGGTAATTAATTTTATACGGATTTAAGTACTAGATCGTGGATACCGGTGTTCTTTGGTGGTTAGGTTTCAATTAACCACACATCTCAGGAATGGTCGACCTAACTGAATAAGACTACTCTTCATTTACACTCATACATATCATTGTTATTCATCCTCTGAAGTAATACCTTGTAGTGGTATCGGAGGCTAAACAGAAAAAGGAGTACAAGAGGTAACTTGAGAGACGATCGGTGGCCTCTTGGGATTTCCACTTGTTTGGTCCTCAAGGAGATGCTACGTCGTAAGTAGTTTAATGCTAATGACATCAAAGAAAATGTAGTAAATTGGCACCGACATCAAGACAAAGATTTCTTTACAGCAGGCATAAATAGTTGCTTTAGAGATGTGACAAATTTATTAATGTTGCTGAAGATTATGTTGAAAAGTGAAAAAAAATTAATTAAATAAACCATCTTAGCTCCAGAGGAACTTGTATCTTTAATTATTGAATGATTTAATTACAAAACCGTGCACTCATATAATGATAGCAAATATTTGAGGGGTTACTAAGGAGTTATTCTAATAAGAACGATCTTCAACCTGTTCGTGAAATTAAAATGAATGTAACTGATAAGCCTGAAACCGTACTTCTAAAGTAGTTGAATTATTTAATAAGTTGTTTCCAGTACGGGATTGTCTATTAGGAACAGTACTTTATTAAGCAACTAGCAGACCCGACAATGCTTCGCTATTGCTAGATTTGAGTATATATATATATATATATATATATATATATATATAAATTAAATAATTAAATGACCACAATTGAAAGTTTGATAAAACATGAAAATTAAGGAACTTCACAAAATATAACCTTTCACTTTATCCCTTTTTCCCTTCTCCCTTTTTTGCTTTTTCTCTTTTTCCCCTTTCTCCTATTTTCCTTTTCCCCCTCTTCCTTTGCCTCTTCTTCCCTTCCTTCCCCTTCCTTTCATTTTTTTCCATTTCCCCCTATATTCCTTTTTTTCTACTTTCCGTATTTTCCTTTTCCCCTTTTCCAAAATTTCCCTTTTTTCTTTTTTTACTTTTTCCCTCTCGTAAATCGGTCCAGTAGTTTTTTAGTCTATAGTGGAAACACATACAAACATTGCTTTTTATATAAATAGAAGAAGAAAGTTTGTTTCATAAATATCTCGACACCGGCGCCACATGGGGGGTATAATTTTTACAAAAATTTTTCTTTTCACGTAACTAATGTATGTGAATAGAGTCAGATCGATCCATAAATACAATTTTTCTAAATATATCGACCCCAGCGCCACGTAGCGGGTCCATTTTTCGCAAAAATATTCGTTTTCACGTAAATAATATATGTTTTGAATATGAGCCAAATCGAACCATAAGTGCAATTTTTCCAAATATCTCGACCCCAGCACCATCTAGCGAGTCCAAACTAATTCAGAAACCTTTGCGAGCGTGCGCACAACTCACCAAAGTTTCATCGTAATCGGGTGAATGGTTAGGAACGCATACGGGACGAACGAACAAACATTCATTTTTATATATATAAGATTACACTACTCCACGTTTTCAAACAAATAACAATAACAGAGTTAAAATGTACTTCAGTTTTTAGAAAGTTAAGATATTTATTAAACAATATATAAATGAAAGAAAATTGTTCGTTTGTGATAGCGAATATTTTTAATGAAATTACTATAGAAAAACATTAAAAATCTAAAAATTCAGCCGTAAAAATCAGGTAAAGCTTTTTTAAGAAAGATGATAACGTTCAGGAAACTATTCGACAAAAATTTCATGCATTTTGTGAATGAATTTCTTAAAAACCAAAATTTAATTCATTCATTAATATGCAAAGTTTACATATTTTTATCAGCTACGTCTTTATTTTATTAAATTCAGTATTTCTCGCTCATCTGAAATGTTTACTTGTAGTATTTCCATTGTTACGGACAAGTTGGTTGACTAATTATGCTCAATAAAAATTTACCTTCAAATATTTAATTTTTTTTTTTTAGACAAGAAACCTTGTAACATACTAATTTAAAAAAAAAATAATAATCACAATTTAAATTAATATATTATAAAATTTAATAATTTGGTTATAAATAAAAACCCCAGATAATTTTCCCAACTTCTTGCATCAGATAAATATCATTTGTCATGATCAAGATTTGTATGCTAATTAAAATTTTTATTATATCCATTATTGTAAATTTCTTAATGACTTTTATCGAGAATAAAGGCATTGAACGGTGTGAATAAAACCTCGTACTGTAGTAATCTTAACTATTATTAACATTAATCGTAGATATAAGAATATAAATCGTACATTAAAGGATTATAATATCTAATCTTATCAATTAATTCTTAACACGTTCATTTACAACTTAAAATGTTCCCTTGATTTTTATTTTATTATTACTGTTAATAATACGGCTACTTTAGTTATTAAAGTTTTGTATTTTTAACTATTATTATTAATACGGTTTGACGAAATGAATAACTGCACTGTAGTTTAAGAATAAAATAGAAACCAAAAAATAATAAAAGGACATACAAGGAAGTGTGAAAAGGGACAGCTTACAACGAGATCTCCTTCAAAGAGTACCTTTCACTTGACCTTCCTATCATCCGCTATTTTGTATTCCGTGCGTAAGTTAAAGTAAGTGAATGAACTTGTTCGAAAAAACCTTTTTTTAATTTTTTTAACGTATACATTTAACACAATCTATCATGTAAACAGTGTTATCATACAATCAATTTATTCATGTATGTAATAATTATATTAATAATAATTGTAAATACGATGTTATTAATTACCGTTATTACATTATAGTTAAAAATTAGTCTAATCTTTTGCTACAATCGATCGCTAGGTTATCCTGAACCAGAAAGAATAAAGATTTATGTACTAGTATTTTTTATACGTAGACATACGAACTGTACATTTTAATCTGTTTTTAGATCAGTATTTAATCAGAATGAATCTCGTTTGACTGACAGGAAACTTTATGCGGAAATTATAATTTCAGGAACATTTTACTAACTGGTTTTCATGAATTCATGTTTGTTGATGTATATTAAATAAATACGAGGTAAAGGACTGCCTATATATTATTTTATTGTTATTTATATTTTTATTCTAAAATTAATTAAAAACCTTCTGAATAAGTAAATGTGAAAGTTGATTTTTTTTCAATGAAATAATGTAAATTATACCGGCTGAATCTAGCCTATATTTGATCGACTTAAATATTTTCACGATTATTTCATTAATCGTGAAAAAATTCAATAGGTAGTTCTAATATAAAATGTTTATCTTGTAATTACTGACATTTCCATTACGATTATCGTTCTTACCTTTCAGTAATGTAAATAAATGTTTCATTTTCATTAAAAAATATTAAAGCAAAATAACATCAAAAAACTGATGGCAACATCCGCTTTTTGTAAAAACAAAATAAATCTATGGGCAACAGTTTATGTATCTTAACTGTTCTTCTTAAGAAAATAAATACAGTATTATTTAATAGGTACTAATATATTAGTAATAATAGTGCTCCGGACAAAATCCAACACCACGTCTGTACGCACATGTCCGGGACAATGACATAATACTTTGGAATTTACGCTTGTCGGCCAACGGGGCAATGGTATTGCTCAGGAGCTCTTTGTGGTGTACGGGATTGACGGTCCCGATAGTGCTTCTCGCTTTTGCTGCTTGCAACGGTTACGGGAGGCATGACCGTGGTTCGTTTTGCCATCGTTGAGCGGAATGCTTATCTCCCTACCCGGCAGTGGAAACCGGAATGAACTGATGTGAGCTTGCTCTGAAGAAATCTTGCGCCGCTCAACGCGAGTCAATCACTTCGGATCTTGACAAGGATTGTCCGCGGGTAAGGGTACCGGAGAACTTACTGCTACGTGCGAGCCCTGGGATGTCGGTATAGCAGATCAGGCAGTATCTGACTCCGCGGTCTGGGTTAGATCTTAGGGAGGCGACTGGGGAACCCAGGAGGATCAATGATCCGGGGGAAGCCCAACCGCTTCTCTTTCCGCAACTTGCGACATATTGACTGGTTACTTCGTTCATGGAAACTTTAACTTCCACGATTTCTGTGGCAGGGGATCCACATAAAAATTCTAGTCCAGGAGAGCTTTTGTCTTCGCAAGCAAAGTGAAGGAAGACCGTTGAGTTTCCTGTTATTGAAAAGAAAGATCAAACTTATTTTGTAACTAAAGGGTAATGAAGCATTGCCAAAGTATTTGGTGATAAAGGGAAAAGAAGGAAATTTTTATTAACATTTGTCCTTTAAAGATTGCTCGAGGGATCACAGAAGCTGCAGGAGAACCTGCTAAGGAGCCAAGGGAGACTGATATGAAACTGTTTGTTGAAACCATCAACAACCTACAATTATCACAGCTAATCAAATTCAACAAGATAGGACTTATAGACATTGAGGTTGTACTGCATGCTACGTTAAATACCTCCACAGGAGTAGTTCTGTGCAGGGATTTGCTGAATTGCACAAAAGACAAAATTGTAGAGGAACCTCTATGGACAAGGAAGTGTTGCATGTCAATGACCGAACACACATTGAAACGGAGAAGTTGTACCATCCACGTCGCTTGTCTTGATGTTTAACAAACTCAAAAAAGAAAGGCTAGCTTCATAGACTGTATGTTCATCCATTCATTCCTTCATTCCGACTCCAATTTTAGATGTCAGAATTCAGACATACAGCGGTGCGATGCAGTAGGAAACAGATCTGTCCTTGTGGTGGCCCACTACATCCTGATGTCTCATGGAGGAATCTGCTGGTTTGTGTGAACTGCCATGGTCATCACTCTGCGAGATCACAAAACCATCAGATTTATAAGGAGGAAGTAGCAATCCAGGAGGTAAAGACCATTCAAAAGGTGAGTTACTACAAAGCTATAAAAATCATGCCCAGCAGATCACCAAAGGTTGCATCTTATGCTCAGGTACGGCTTAAGCTACGGCTTCCTATAAACCAAAGGATGTAATCTGTGAACTGGCACCAGCTCTAGCAAACATGATTAAACATATCATTAATGACAAATTGAAAAGTTAATCATTTAGAGAAACTAGTCCAAAGCCAATACAGAAAAAAGCAGATGTCTCCAAACAAAAGATTATTACACACAACCAAGCAATGAACCTTTGACCAATCAAAAGACAAAGGAAAGTGAAGAAGCTAAACTGCAGAAGAAGATGGTAAAAGTTGAAATAAAGAAAATCCCCAGTCAGGAAATCAGCAAAGAAGGTGACCTAATGATAGTTGGAAAAGAGAATGTTGGTCAAACATCAATGAAGCCCCTGAAAGCTTGGCTGCAAGATATTCTCCATGATTTACTGTGGAGGATCAGAAGATTCCAGCTCTGAAGCCTCAGATACTCTGGAGGCAGAAGTGGAGAAAAGAAAGATAAACGGATGTCCTAAGGAAAAATCTAGGCGATAATTATTATTAAAGTTTATTTTATAAGTTCTATATGAATATAATTTGAAGATGAGTTATTAAGAATTAAGGGATCTTTAAACCTGTTTTGATAGACTGATAAAATTTCTTTAAAAATGAATTGAATGGTTTTTAAATGTGCAAGGGCTACATACCCTTATCATTTTCTTTTATCTTGGGGTTTTAAATATGACAAGTACAATATTTTTGGTTGATCTGTTTTGACAAGACTAGTCTTCTGACTTCATCACTATATTCAAATATTATGGGAGTGATTTAGTTTTGGGGCAAAGGCTAATGACCACAGTAGTTGTTGCCTTCATCCCCCCCAAAAAAAAAAAAAAATGTTAATAATCAGTAATATATATTGATAATCAATATTATAATATATATATATAATATATATTGATAGCCAATGATACTGATCATATCAATACTCAATTTAAAAAAAAATAGATTTTGAATCATATAATGAAACCAGAAAATTCATCTTCATTTTGATTAATGGAGTAGATATTCAAATAATATAAATTAATATTCAGTACCTTTCTTAATTTAATTGCAAACTATTGTTTCCTCATCTGATGAAATTCATTCATGAGCAATCCCTTTAATAGAAGTAAAAATAGATGCTCTTACTGAAGGATTAAATCAAATTAGAATAATTAATAAACCAGGATTATTTTTTTGGACAATGTTCAAAAATTTGTGGTATAAATCATAGATTTATATCAGCTGCAATGGAGAGAGTACAAAATCATTTATCATCATCTATTAAAAAAACGAACTACTTTTATTAATAACATAGTACTAATTATTCATTAAAGTAGTACTTAAATATAATACTATTTAATACAGTATTATTATAATTAATTTACTATGTATTAAAAGAAATACATAGTAAATAGATATTGAGTTAGCATTGTGGGGTGAAAGATGAGAGTGGGATTACAACTAAATCCAAAAAATTAAGTAATTAAGTTGTCTACAGAGAGTAACAAAACAAAATTTATAATTAATTACATAATTTAAAACATATCAGTCAAAATCCTCAAAACCTGCTGCAACTTAGCTATTCATCACAGTTATCTCTGATACTTGAAAACATGAGGAAGATAAGAAATTTATTTCTTTTATGATTTCCTATAGATAACTAACTATTTAGAAGCATGTTTAGAAATGCATATTAGCTAAACTGTAATACAGCATCCTCTGTTTCTTGTTCGGACAATAATTACATTTTTAGTTATGAAATATAATTACTGTACATTATTCAATTATGAAGAACAGATATTTTTTTCACCAGTTGTTTTAAAAAAGTACATAATAGAAAGTTTAAATTTTAGTTTTTTATTATGTAGTAAAAAGAAGGGATAAGGTCTGAATGTAAGATTTTCAGACCAGTAGGGCTGAAAATTACAATTTTTTTTTAGATCACATATTTTTTATTAGACTATATTAGAAAATTGTAAGCATAAAGTTTATAATTAAAGACAAAGTTAGAAAAATTTTGATAATTTTATGCAAAATTGCTGAGGATGGTAATTTTAAAAATATTTATACTTACTTAAAAGCAGTAAGTCATATTATAATAATTTTTCAACAGTTTCCTTTGAAGGATATACTTGGAAAGATGGGAATAGTGATTATTCTGAGTCACAGATCAGTTTTATTAATTTCTTTATTCTCTTTTAGACATTTTCAGGAGGTTGGGAGTTTCTATAGTTTATTTTCTAATAAAATTATTATTATAATTAATACAGCATGATATACATTATTTTATGCATTAGCAGTTGATTACAAATTAAATAAATACTTTCAGTGATTTGTAAAAAACTAATTTTTCATATACAGAAATTATTACTTACTTGGTTTTGTAGGAAATTTCTTAAAGGTTGTGTCTATAAATGTTCTTTATGTGCACTGTGTCACTTAACAGATATTAATATGGTAGTCCAATTCACCCCAAATATGTAAAAGCATATTCCATTCAATATTAGCATCAGAATTTGTGATATTTGTTTTAAGTAATCTATATCAATAAGGAGAGGGACAAAAAGCTTGTTTTTTATATATTTTTCTTTTTTTGTATTTTACTCCTCAGTATGGAGGTCTTCCAGAACTTTTCTTTTTGTACAGATACCCTGTGTTTTCTTAATGCATTTTCCAGTTGTAGATGGATTGTCTTATTGGTGGTCATTTTCCATGCTTTGTGCTAGAAGATTACTTCACAATAGCAACAGAGTTTGTTTTGGCAAATTCAAGTCCATAAAAAGCTTTCTCCACAGAAGTAATGACTTCTACTGTTATCCATTTTTTTAAAGTGATCTGTCTCCTTGCTGTAATGGCAGTCAATTTCTGTATCATTCCAAATGAGTATAATTATAGTCCTCCCTTCTCTTGTGCAGCTTTTGAGTACATGAGAGTTGGAACTGCTAAGGTATTGTAATCTTATTTTGGTACTTTGCAAGCCTTTTTCCCCATTGTCTAAACGTAGCATGCAGTACAACCTCAATGTCTATAAGTCCTATCTTGTTGAATTTGATTAGCTGTGATAATTGTAGGTTGTTGATGGTTTCAACAAACAGTTTCATATTAGTCAACCTTGGCTCCTTAGCAGGTTCTCCTGCAGCTTCTGTGATCCCTCGAGCAATCTTTAAAGGACAAATGTTAATAAAAATTTCCTTCTTTTCCCTTTATCACCAAATACTTTGGCAATGCTTCATTACCCTTTAGTTACAAAATAAGTTTGATCTTTCTTTTCAATAACAGGAAACTCAACGGTCTTCCTTCACTTTGCTTGCGAAGACAAAAGCTCTCCTGGACTAGAATTTTTATGTGGATCCCCTGCCACAGAAATCGTGGAAGTTAAAGTTTCCATGAACGAAGTAACCAGTCAATATGTCGCAAGTTGCGGAAAGAGAAGCGGTTGGGCGTCCCCCGGATCATTGATCCTCCTGGGTTCCCCAGTCGCCTCCCTAAGATCTAACCCAGACCGCGGAGTTAGATACTGCCTGATCTGCTATACCGACATCCCAGGGCTCGCACGTAGCAGTAAGTTCTCCGGTACCCTTACCCGCGGACAATCCTTGTCAAGATCCGAAGTGATTGACTCGCGTTGAGCGGCGCAAGATTTCTTCAGAGCAAGCTCACATCAGTTCATTCCGGTTTCCACTGCCGGGTAGGGAGATAAGCACTCCGCTCAACGACGGCAAAACGAACCACGGTCATGCCTCCCGTAACCGTTGCAAGCAGCAAAAGCGAGAAGCACTATCGGGACCGTCAATCCCGTACACCACAAAGAGCTCCTGAGCAATACCATTGCCCCGTTGGCCGACAAGCGTAAATTCCAAAGTATTATGTCATTGTCCCGGACGTGTGCGTACAGACGTGGTGTTGGATTTTGTCCGGAGCACTATTATTACTAATATATTAGTACCTATTAAATAATACTGTATTTATTTTCTTAAGAAGAACAGTTAAGATACATAAACTGTTGCCCATAGATTTATTTTGTTTTTACAAAAAGCGGATGTTGCCATCAGTTTTTTGATGTTATTTTGCTTTAATATTTTTTAATGAAAATGAAACATTTATTTACATTACTGAAAGGTAAGAACGATAATCGTAATGGAAATGTCAGTAATTACAAGATAAACATTTTATATTAGAACTACCTATTGAATTTTTTCACGATTAATGAAATAATCGTGAAAATATTTAAGTCGATCAAATATAGGCTAGATTCAGCCGGTATAATTTACATTATTTCATTGAAAAAAAATCAACTTTCACATTTACTTATTCAGAAGGTTTTTAATTAATTTTAGAATAAAAATATAAATAAATCTGGCCTAATCTAATTGATACAATGGGTGCCCCCTCCCCTTCCTCATAATGATGTTCCTTACATCATGTAAACCACACTCCACCTCTTGGTGTTACGAACATGACATTAGTTATGTTGTTCATGTCTAGCGGACCCATTACTGCCAGACACTGTGCCCTTGGATTTGTCCACCTACAGCACAGAAAAATCACATGCTCAACATCATCAAGGACACCACAATATAGGCACAAGTCATCTTTACTGCACTCTCTAGTATACAGATACTAACTGTAGTAGCCATGACACGATAGGAACTGAATAAGGAAATAATTTACCTCTCCAAAACAATCAGTAATCACCAACCCACGGCATGACACATTTAATTAGCTGCATGTTTATCTTCCCTTGTCATTTCAAGTAATACTTGAGTATTACTCAGTTGATTGGCTAGGATTGCTGAACTGGCAGGAAGGCAGAAGGAACATCAATACACCCACAAGCATACATGAGTGTACTGTAGAGCAAACATGTCTACATTGCAAATGTGATTGCTATTGAAAATGAAAATGTATATGCTATTATCAGTAGAAATTGTAGGCCAAGTGCCTGTAAAGTGTCAAAAGAATTAAAAATTTGCAAAACTTTGTATAGACCTAAAAACTAAACATTATGGCAAAATTTGTGCCATAGCTTCTAACCAAGAAACAAAACCATAATGTAGCCTGTTGGAAACTTTTGGATAAGTGAAATTATAACAGAAACGTTTTGAAAAATGCTATAACAGTAATGAAACAAGGGTGCAGACGCAGGAAAATCATCACAACAAAAAAATAATGTGACAAGGTCATGTTGCCTTCATACTGTGTCGACAGCAACAAACATTTTTTTCAGTAGTAATCCATAGTTCCTGATAGAAACTGAGAAAGAAATCTCTTGATAGGCAATGAGAAAAAGGCTTGGAGACATGATGCAGCAATTAATGGTTGCTTTTCCTACTACAGTGCAGTTTTATATTAATGAGTTGTTGACAAAATACACTATACTGTTATTTCTCAATTTTCCTATTTTCTAAAATCTGTTCCTGAAAATTTTTTTAAACTAAAAGGCCGTTATTTAAAAAGCAGTCTTAGTGCTGTTTTTATGGTACAAAGATTCAGGAAACTTACTAAATGTAAAAAAATACTCGGCGAAGTACATTAATACTGTTAGAAAGTTATTTGAAAGGAGAGAAGCCAGAATAACATGTTAATTATCAAATAAATCTTTTTTAAAATGAAGTATGGTTTCCTAATTACCTTATAAAGGTACCTTTGTAGAGAGGAAAAAAGTAGAAAAAGACAAGATTAGAATATTTTGTGAAATAGATAAGTGACATTGTCTTATGTAGAATGTATGTTGAAATTAAAAATTAGTGCTGAGATGAGAATAGCATTAAAACAAGTTGAATGATAGATGATCCAAAAGAGAGATGTTTATGACATTTACTTTATCAATTATAGTTAGCTCCTAAGAAGAAAACTGCGAAAGGCATTAAGTGTATGAGAACAAAAAAGAAACTCTACAAGAAAAAGGTTCTTGAATTAAACCAGGAACTGAAAGAAAAATAATTTTAGATAACTTTAAAGGAATAACTCACCAAATACTTAAAAAATAGGAAGAATTACAATATCAAGAGGTATTTGTGAACTAAAAAAAAAAAGGCTAGCCTAATTTAAGAAAAGAGAAGAATAGGTGGTAGAACCATAACAATAATATGAGAGGGGTGGAGGGCCTCACCCTGAAAATTATTTTTGTTTTAAATATTTATTATTTAGAAACTATGTAAAACAATTAACAGTGAAACTAAATACCTGTGATTAATTAAAATGTAAAATTATTTGTTCAAGTTTAAAACCATCGATTTCATAAAATTTTCAAAATCATTGAATATTTATAATATAGTAATAGGCTAGTTTAAAAACATAATGTATTCATGCATTCATTTAATTTCTGAAAATGCAAATAAATTTTGTATATAAGAGTATTTAAATTATGTTGAATCCATATTTCATAAAAATAACAAACTTCAGTTAACTGTTTTGCACAATTCTTTGCAATAGCAAAATTACAATACACATAGACAAAACACATAGGTTGAGTTAGGCCTGGATGCAGATGTACATGTACCATAGATACCTGTAGGACTCCTCTGAGTTCCTTGCTACCCCTTTCTGTCAGGCAATCCTGCAATTCCCACTGGACATTGTGTTGTGCTTATGGGAGTCCAGTCTTTGCGTGTTGTAGAGGGGGAAGTGTTTTAATTGGTGAAAGCCAAACATCGTCTATGCAAGCAGATGGTGTCTTGATAGAGATTTTACCTCCTCTAATGTAAAAAAAAGAAAGATAAAAGTACTTGAGTATAAGTTACCAGATGCTATATTCTTAATTCAAATTTAAGGCCAAAATATAGACTAATATTTATTCATTATAGTTATGTGTACTTTTGAAATGATAAATAGTTTTTATATTTACTGTTGTTTCCAGCTGTATATTGCTTATACTATTAATAATATTTAATAAATATTTTTACAGCCTATTGTGTAAAAAAGTTGCTAAAAAACTTAATTATTTATTAGGTTTTATTTTGTGTGCTGTGTATTTAAGAAATTCAATTTTTTTAATTACTAATTATAATTGCATTGTAACTGGATTTAATTTGTATGTGTTAAAAAATTACTTTATATCATTATCTAGTAAGGTATGTTTATTAATCTATAATAGAATTTTTTTAAATTATTAATAAAATGTTTTAATCTACTACAGAAAAAAATTTAAAACAAATTCAAATGAAGTCTCAAGAGTAGCGACTGAAATATGGACTTTGCTGATCAATAAACATAATTCTGAGGATTACAGGACTGTATTTATTGTTATTAATACTTTAAAATTTCTAAACAGTATACATTTTTGATTCTTTTATTAGACCAATTAGAGTTATCAATTAATGAGATAAAATGAACAAGTGAATAATATTTTTTGAGTACATTATATTAAATCTTTATAAATAAATAAATATAATCCAATGTTAATTTGAATTATGTTACCATTTATGTAACTACTAAAAAAAACTTTTACCCTGTCACAGTTTTTAAGGCTCAGTGATTAAGAAACACAAGTTTAATTTCAAGTTAGGACAGTGTTATATATGAATGTTATAGTGTGAAGTGTTAGCATGACATAGTTCCCACAGCATGTCCTAATTAATTATAATACAATATTTAAGACTAAATGCAATAAAAATATGGCATGTATGTACACTCACTTCAAAAAGATATTCAGGTATTCAAGTATACATAAATGCAAATGTACATCTGCTATTATTATTATTATTATTATTATATTTTTTCTGTTGTGCAGCCCTTTATTGATATTTATAAATATTGTTCTTTGAAACAATTATGTAACTAATTTCTATTTTGTTTTCTCTTCATCAAAAATTTCAATATCCAAAATCTAAGTGACCCTGAAAAGTTTTAAGTTTAAATTACCCGTAATAAAAATCTTGTTTTTCTCATTATGTTAACACAATGTATTTTTTAAGATGTAAACATCATATCATTAAAAACATTATGCTTTCTTAGCATTAAAATAAAAATTTCTATTTCTTGTTCAATGTTTTAATACATTTTTTAAACTGTTAATTAATTTCTTTATCAATAGGAATGATTTAATAAAATATATTATCTCATTTGAATTTTTTGCCATATAAAATTGTAAATTTGAATGGTTTTTGAAGTAAGTATTTTGCTTAGAAATACTTTCTTGTTTAAATAATTATAAACTCAGTTATGTTATTATTTTTTTATTTCATTGGGAAATTACTTAATTGGGTTACTTTTAGGCTTGAATGAATGCTCATGTTACTGATATATTTTGTGATTTAATTAATGGCCACAGACTCATAAAGAGTTATTTCCGAGTAAATCTGGAATATTATTATTATGTAAGGTAATACTTCTATAGTACTGATTCTTTAAATAATTGTACTACTTAAATAAATCATGATACATTTTACATTTAATATCAGCCTAATTTAGTTCTATTTTATTTGGTAAAGAATTTGTAATACACATATATGTATAATGCACAGTAGTGTGCAAATTAATCCAAACACAAATGTTATTTAATAAAAGGTAACTTTATTTAGAAAAAATCATAACTAAACAATCTGTAAATATTAAGTTATTAATATGTCCTTCTTTATTCTTAATATCTTTATGTACACAATTTGACATCAATTCAAGAAGTGTAGAACATTTTTTTTTTTTCATCATGAAACCATACCAATATTATTGCTTTAATGAGATCAATTTTTTTGTATAACTAATTTTTGAGTGATTTTTTTACTATTGCACAAACATTTTCAATTGAGTTTAAGTCTGGGGAGTTACCTGGCCACAGGAGCAGTTTAATTTATTCTTTGAAGAATTTTTCAACTTTTTGACACAGTACTTTTTTTTTATGGCACAGCACCAAATTTTGTTGGAGCACTCCATTGCCTTGTGGGAATTTGTTTTGACGTTGTGTCAATCTTTTTCTTTAAAATCTTGATATATCCATCTTTTTTCAACATATCATCTACTGGAAATAATGAACAAGGGCCTTCAAGAGTGAAACAACCCCAAAACATTTGTTTCTGGAAGTGTTTAACTGATTTTTGGGTATGAGTCATCTAACATGGAGCCCTTTGCCCCTGAACATAAAAATGTGACTTGTTGAAGAATTTAACATTTTTCTAGTCTTCTTTTGCCCATTTAGCATGTGCTTTGGCCCACAAGAACCTTTTTTACACATAGCTAGTGTTAAAAGCTATTTTTAGCTGGCTAACGACCTTTCTATCCAGCTGCAAGAAGTCTGTGTCTAACAGTTGTCGTGTGTAAATCTGTTCCACTGGCTGCTAATTTTCTATTTAAGTTCGCGGCAGATAATTTTGGATCAAGTTTACTTTTTCTCACTAATAACCAATCCTGTGTTGGAGTATTTTTCGTTTATAACCACGTCTGCCTTCCCTTTGATGTGAAAAGAAACCTCTTCTTTATATTGTTTTAAAATATCATTCATTTTCCCTAGTCCAACACCATACTCAAAATCTATTTGTTGTTGTGTCATACTGATTTGCTCAGAAATAGAAAACATTTTTGAATGCTTTATTGGAGTTATGTCCGTTATTATATATTCAAGAAAAATGAAATAAACTTTCATAAAACTCTATTTATAACATGAAAATTGTTAAATAACCAAAGAACAATACACAGACATCTTAAATAATGGTTCAAGCAGTTGCATCCACGACATATAAATAAACAAAAAATTCCCTGTGTTCAGATAAATTTGCATGCTACCGTATAGTGTATTTGAAATAATATATTTTTGTAAAAATACAATATATATATTGGTCAGTAGTAAATTAATAAAAACGATAAATAACAAAACTAAAATTTGTTAAAGCAATTTTAACTAATTATGCTAAATTAAAGAAAAAATCTATTAAAGAAATATTTAAGAAAAGTTAACAAGTTAAAGTGTAATGCTATTAGATTGTTTTTTGACAGATATTAAAATAAAATTTTTGTTAGCAGTAGAATAAGTTTCATGTACTTATTTTCCTTACTTTTTCACTATTTTTCTCTCTTATATGGATGTGCATTTATATTGATCACTGCTACTCTTTCATCTAACAAATATGTTAAACATTTATGCCATATCACTTATAAATATTTTAATAAGATGAGTACATGATTGTGCATAATGCCGATCATGCTAGAAATAAGTAGGGGTGTGCACAGATAAAAACATTAGCCTGGATGGATAAAACAAACTGTAAAAACTTTTTCATAGCAGCATCACACACTCGATTAATTATAAAAAAAGAAATTGATAAAGCCTGTATTGTTATAAATGTTTGAAATTATTATAAAGAAAATCAGTAAGGTACTAAATGCTATAAATAAAAGAAGTGCAGAAATAAAAGTAGAGGGAAATTATTATACTACTTATACTTCTTCAAATAAGTGTGGGGGATCAAGGTTTGTTTATTTTTCTAACTAGAATTAACTAAGAACTAAGAAAAAGAAATATTGATTTTGTAAAAGAATATTTTTTAATTTTACTTTAAATGAGCTAGAAGATCTTTTAAACAGATTAAAAATGGTAACAGAAACATAAGGCCCTTTCTCACATATCAAAGTGTTGTGTATTGAGTTGAATAAAGATATTTATGGTAGAGGTGAATATTATTATTTTTTGGTAATAAAAGAATTATGTTTTGTTTTTGGAAATTAACATATTCATAAATATAATGCATGGATATGTTACAGTTTCTACTTTACCACTTGCTAGTCTTTATGATTCACATTTACAGGACAAAATAATAATCTTAAAGTTCACTTGTTAACTATCAATTAAAAGGTTGATAGAATACATAAAAATCTGTATAAAACATTTAATTGTGGGATTTTCTTTAGCTGACAAGATAATTCTAAATTTAAACTCGAATTTAAAAAAAAATATATTTTTGGTATTAATCATACATATTAAGCAGAATTTAAAGAAAAATTATATTTTTTTATTTCAATAAAATAATATAAAACAGTTAAAAAAAATTTGTTTAATATTCAAGAAAATATATTTTTATAACTTCAATTATTAACATTTATAATTATACATTTTTCTTAAATTTTCTTACACATGCAAAGTTTTCCTATTTATACATTACTGTTTGGGTATATCTGAATTCCATTTTTTAATTTACACATTGTGTGTATGAAACATTATTTGAATTCATTATGAAAAAAAAATTGACTTCTTGTGATTAGATTTTTCCTAAATGCCATCATTGTTGTGGTTTCAAGCCTAAAACTAAGTAGATTAGCAAACAATACCTTTTCTAATAGTACTTGTCTTTTATTCAAAAATATTATAAATTATTTAGGATTATGAGCATAATTAAAGAAATTTAATTTATGAGATCAATGTTTAAAGAATAATTGTTTTGGTAGTAATCTTTGAGTTTTATTGAAGAGCTTTAACATTAAAAAAATTTAAAATAATAATTTTGTTCATAATTACATTTTTGTGATGTTATAGTTGATATTAAGTGAAGCATATTAATCTTAGAATATATTTACGGTATTATAAAATTTTTAAAAAGCTTTTAAAATATTGTATTAATTTTTTTTAAAGCTTTCCATGCAACCTTACTTACACAAAAGAAAGTAACAAAAAGAATAATACATGAAATGTGAATAACAAAATAATACAAAATTTTGACAAGATTAAGTAAATTAATTTTTTTTAGAAGCAACAGTACCCAGTCTAGTACATTCTTAAACTTCCTAAGACGTGCTGTAAGTCCCTCAGCGATTTAAATTTGTACACAAGGATGTGGTGCACAGTCAAAAGGCAGTCGCATCAGATGCACAGTGGTGCACTCTCCACTGACATCAGGTGTATGTGAGTAGCTCTGGTATTTCCTAATTGTAATAGACACAGGACCAACCTCTCTTGATGAATTTTCCTCCATGAAGAGTCCCATGGTAACACTGTGTCTTTTATGTATTGGAGTTTATTATCTGCTGTAGCAGTCCAATCATCTTGCCACCTTCTTTGAAGAGTATGTTTAATGGAATAAATGCAATCGGTAGTTGTAACTTGAGTGGAGAAAAATGGTTGGTTACATGCACCTTTAGCAGCAAAATCTGCATGTTTGTTACCCAGGAATCCCACATGGCTAGGGACCCAGTAGAAATTCATCTGTGTGTTGTGACGATTTAATTCAGCAATTGTATTATGTATTTCGATGACAATAGTATGTCTGGAATACAAATCCTCTAAAGCTTGGAGAGCATTACACGAATCACTAAAATAAAGGACGTATGTACATGACGTTTGTACGTACCTATGTATGTATGTACGTACATATTTCTTGTAGCTCAAAAACGATTATCCGTAGGAAGTTGAAGTTTTGGTTAAGGACTGTTGTAACATCTAGTTTTGCAAGGGGAGAGTACATCGGTTCAAATCAGACTTAATCTCCTTTTTTATTAATTTAAATATATTGATTTATTAATAATTATTGTAAAAAAAATGTTTACTGTAAATAATAATTCAACAATAACAATAAAAAAAATAATAATATGAAAAGATATCATAAGTTATTAATGAAATAAAATTTAATGTACTTTTCATATTAAAAAAATGTGTAAATGTAATTTAATAGGCGTACAAGGAAGTCATGTGTTGTCCACATCAGATTTTTTTTACTTTTAAAAGTTTTCTCACATGAAAAACATCATAGAACTGGTATGCATCTAAATAACTTTGTCAATGCTTAGGAAAGTACAAGAAACTAGACAAACAATTTTTTAACATTACAACTCATTAGGTTTAAAGAATGTAATGGTTAATAGAATGTAGTATATAGTTTTGGGCTAATAAAAATAATCACTTTTCTTCATAATCTTTTTTATTAAACTTAATAATAAATCTTTGTTAAGAATTTTTTGATAACATTATAAATATGTAATTTTGATTTGTACATTATTCATATCACATTTATTTTAAATAACCAATAAAAAACTATAGTAAATAATATTATAAACCTTTTTTATACTTAATTATTGAGGTAGAACACAACTAATTTACAAAGATTATTATTTTAATTATGGTAAATCTAACAATAAACAACTCGATTTTAAACCTTGGTCTGACTTTTTCTTACCTATACAATATTTTTTTTTTTTAAACTGTTTAGTTTTTAAAAATAAAAAAACTAAACACCTTAAAAAAATGTAAATGAATTTTCTAAACCCTTCTACATACATAAATACTTAAATCAGTCATTGTTTTGCAATCTCAATTTTCCAATAACGAGGTGAACTTAAAAGGTCTTTCATGATTTTCATTATTTAAATCATATTAATCTAGGTGTATCATTTGATATGTCTAGCTCTGTCTGTGTAGTTGGATATTTCAGGTACACATTGTATTCAATGAAGGGTTTATGGGTTTCATCTAATCTGGACAAAAAGCACATTTCAAGAATCTTTTCTAGTTTACTGTAAGAAGTATGGAAAATGTGAGATAATGTTAAACATATTTAAAAGATATTTATTTATATTCATGTTTTTAGAATATTAACATTTTGATATATTTTCCACATCATGAATTTTATTTATTATTCTCTAAAAACGTTTTTAGATATTAACTATTTCCATATTTATATCCATTCAAGAACGGAAACCACTTAACTGTGAACATGTACAGCATCATTGTATCTAATACTCAAATGCTTACGCAAAATATTTCTGAATTATAAAATATATAAACCATTTATAAAATGTTTTTTTACAAATATATATTATAATAATTTGTAATAAATACTTAAATTAATTGTAGTTATAAAATAATATATTTATTTACCAGTAATAAAATGTTATGATTTTTACAAGCATATATCTGTAATATGCTGCTGTCTTCAAAGGTTTGGTAATGATAAGCCAACAAACCTACACTGCATACCACAAATCTAAACAATGATGTTTCTGACTGGTAAAACACTTTTAAATGTATTAGCTCAATCTATCCCAGAGAATTTTGTTTTAAAAATATATTCTATCATTACTTTTTTCATGTATCTCAGTGTTAGTTTTATGTTTTTAACTGATTGATCTATCCTTGCACTATTTCAATATGTGTTTATATTTTCCTCATAGACATATAATTATACTGTCAATCATGAAAACTTGCCAATTGTGGCTTCTTTTTGTAATATTTTGTGTAGATTTGTCATTCTTCTGAATTTTAAAACACTTTAAAAGTTACTGGTAATGAGGTGTCCCATGAAATAATTCTAAAGGCTGAATTTGAGTACTCAGACAGTATTTAAAAAAAAATAAATGTCAAATTTAAATTAATTACATTACAATTTAATTTAAAATGAAAGCTGTAAAAATTTCACCTCTCTCTGATGTTACATTCACTTAAAATCAAACTTCTGGTGACACTGCTGGAAGTGCTGAGTGTTATGCCAATTTTCTCTTTCTATTTAGCCTCCGGAACCACCATAAGGTATTACTTAGAGGATGATATGTATGAATGTAAATGAAGTGTAGTCCTGTACAGTCTCAGGTCAACCATTCCTGAAGTGTGTGGTTAATTGAAACCCAACCACCAAAGAACACCCGTTTCCACGATCTAGTATTCAAATCCGTACAAAAGTAACTGTCTACTAGGATTTGAACCTTAGAACTCTCGACTTCAAAATCAGCTGATTTGTGATGACAAGTTCATCACTAGACCAACCTGCTGGGTTGGTATGCCAATTTGAAGAGCTCAGACTGTACACATTCAAAAAAGATTTTAAGAAAAACCAGCTTTCTGAATAAACAACATATTGATATAACTTTTCAAATGCATTATGAAACCATTTTATATGAAAAACCAAACAGGATCTGTTAAGAACTAAGGTATTGTAATAAGTGCTTGTTATATTACTTACTTCTTGTTACCATACATAGATGTTATAATTAATAACAGTTAAATAAAATACTTATCTTACTAGTTTTACTTTACATCTAATTTTTATCAGTAATTAAAATAATAAACCCAAAATGTTGTATTATCAGTACATCTGAATGTACATGTTTCTTATGTTGTTTATTTTCTTTGAATTACTTGACTCTATCAATTCAGATTCAGTTGGCCTAAGAATGAATTGGGCCTATAGTTTGTTTTCAGGTTGTATAATTATGTAATAAATAAAATTTAGTTTGATATTACTACTTTTCTCTCTTAAACTGAATTTTATGATTATGTGTACATCACAGAACATCTACTCAGGCATCCATGCAGAACTGGGTAATTATTTTTTGTTCAAGTTAATAATAAAAAAGTAATATTGTATTCTAAATTCATCACTATACTATTTTTAAAGACAAAACAAATAATTGAGTACTTGTATAGCACTATAAAATCAAATAAGAAATAACTTTTGAAAGCAAAATGTCAAATAAATAGTAAGGGAATTCAATTTTCTATCTCTAAAACCATTAGAAATTCTTATTTATAGTTAATAAAAAAAGGGATTTTAAAATTGATGGAACAAAAATAATTTCTTGTATCCCTTGCATTTCTACCCTTAATACATCTATATCACACCAGACATACCCAAAAGATAATTTTTCAGATTCTAAATTACTTTATTTTATAACCGTTTCAATGACATTCTGTTAGTACTTTACCATAAAAGTGGTTTTGATTGTATAAAACAATATATGTCTTAAGTTACTGCTGTATAATTTAATGAACATAGAAGGCCATCTAAAAATGATAAATAATGTATACCTTACAATGAATTTACACATTCATGAAGTTGTTTGTATACATATTGAAGGTTCTTCTGATGTAGTTGAAGTTTGATATGTAATACTGTATCTGTCATGTTTTGTAAATGAACACCGATCATCATCATTTTTTATTAAACAGTCATCACTTGTTTGACTCCATCTTTTACCTAAAATGGCATCATGAACTGCTTTATTTGAACGTCCTTTTATACCTTCTTTATGGCGAGTTTCTTTTGGTTGTTCATTTTTTGTAAAATGACATTCTGGAAAATCATAGAGAAAATCCCATTGATCAGCAGATATAACCCCGGTTTCAAACAACCACCTCACAGTACGGCTAATTATTACATTAAAAAATAATGAAATTAACATTGTAAATGTTTTAAAAGGAAATAATTGTTTCTCAGTTTTATGATCGTACCACGGATAATATATTGTAACTGGTATACCAATTCCTTTTTCCCCACCTGGATTACAAAAAAAAAAAAAATTAAAAATTAGACATAGTATATTATGAGATTTAATAAAATATACTTTATCATTAATTATTTATATGAGGACATGCTTTATAGCAGAATATAATTATTTTTAATCAAATTTTAATTATGTGCAGTATGTGTCAGTAGTTAGATTTAGTCTTTAAAAACTTAACTTTAAAGATAAAAAGTGTACTATTACAATAAACCACTGAACTTATCTGTGGATATCTGTGCATACAAATACAGAGACAAATAAAGATTAAATTGTACTAAAGATTTATTTGATTGTTTGGTAGGTATAGGAAATTTATGATAGATTGCCTATCAATTTTAAAATAAATAAGTTATTCTCATTATTCTTCTTTTCATCAAGACCAGTTTCTAAATAACTTACTAACTAATATTATCTAATCTATCTTAAACCTATTGCATTATTGAACCTCTATTACGCAATCTTCTTGTTTATAAAACCACATTTTTTTAGTCTGCATATACAAGTCTATTACTGAAGATAACAAGGAAGAACTTAGTTTTATAAAATACTTTGTCTTGTTAATGATCAATTTTCATTGGATAGACAAACTGATTTTATTTGCAGCAAGATCAAAACACATTGAAACATTTTAATCATTAACAGAAGGTGAAAATCATAATACTTTAACATTATTAAGTATTAAACAACTTGTTTTCAAATTAATTAAAGTTTTTCTTCCAAAGGTAAATATTAGTATCTTTTTAGAAATTTTAAACCTTAGATTAAAACATCAGCAAGTAGACCAATAATATTTCTGTAACATTGCATTGCTACATTATCTGAAGAGACACTTTAAAGCTTGCTTTTGATCATCAGATTTTATCACTATCCATTGAGAAATGTAACGTCTTATATTGCAATGTTTCATTCTGGGATTTGATATAAGTATATTTGTTTAATGAAAATCAGTAAACCTCATGAAACTGAGTACACTGTTTGTCCATAAAATTCTATTACTCATGTAATGCAATACACGTAACATCACTCAGTAAAAATGACATTTGTAATTATTATTCTATAAATAAGCATACCTAATATCCTTAAGATAAGCCCAACTATATATGATACTAAGCATCCATATCTGGTTGCACCAAATGGCCAATGTACAACTAGTAAAAGTTGAGGAAATATGGTGATATACAGCAGGTCTGAGCAAAGGTAACTGAAATCAAAAAAATTGAAATAAAAAATCAACATCATTGTTTTTATTTTATCATGTTATTATGAGCTAAAATATTTAATCTAATTCTGAAAGTAAATGCTAAGATTATTATTTATGTTTCTGAAGTATTTCTTCTATAAAAACCAGCTGTGATAACTGGTTTAATATAATTACTGCATATTGTACAGCTCATCACATTTACCTCATGAGCTCAGTAGGTACAGTTTACCTTTAAATAAATTAAGCTTTCCATTGGTATAATAATTAAACCTTCTTTATTTCTTTACTTACGTAAGACAATGAATTCTATCAACAGTTATTGCAATAATTGCTGAAATAATAGAAATTCCAACAATTGCTCCGCGTTGAACCCATAACACTTCCTTATCAGAGGCCTGTGAAAATAAATTCTGTTAAAAAAATGCATATAATCTTAACATATTAAAATTATGAGCATTAAACAATTTGTATGTATAAAAATTGCAGCTAGTAATTACTGAATTAATTTGCTTTGATAAATTAATTCAAATGAATTAATTTAAATTTTGTTTAATAAATTAATTTGGTGTGATATATTAATAATATAAAACATAAATCAGCTTTTAAAAATAATTTTGAATAAAAAAAAAATCATTAAGACATCAAGTTATACAAATGTCAATAATTAACAATAAAAAAAATTAATATTGCTGAAAAAAATGTTAAATACTATTAAAAACATAGTAACCCATTTGATAGTAATCCAACCTGAAGAAATTAAGTTCTAAAACAATTTTTAGAATAACAATTTTAAAATCAAACATTGAAAGGTTTTTAAAATCAACTACAGCACATTTTCATAGAGATCAGTATTTCTTGCATTTGAGCTTTTGCTGTATGTTGAAGATTAAAAGGTAAATGTGGTAAGATTCACTCTCATCCTAACTGAATAAGTTGTTTTAGGAACATATTCCTAACTGAATATATTCTTTTTATTTTCTATTCTTTATGCTGGTTAACTTTAAAATTGTTAAAACATTTGAAAGCAAAATTTAATTATATACATTTTATAAATAATTAAGTAGATATTTATTTTTATATTCTGATATCTGTATTTCAAAACTTTTAAAGGTGATTACACTACTATATTTTACTAATGAAAGATACAGTCCAAGAGATAAAGGCCTTTTTTTACTGATTCTGTAGATAAAGATTATCAAAAATAGTAGTAATACTTGCATTGATTGTAAATAACTCATGGTGGAAAGCAGTGTGGAAGTCAGAAACTTTTGTAACAGGTGAAAGTTGGAAAATTTCAAGGTTGGTAATTCACTCAGAGCAAGGTTGAAAATTTAAATAGAAGATATTGTTATTACACTCCATGTGTAATGGTGGAAAGACAAGTAGCTGGTGGAAAGCCTAAATGTTTGGAAAATTTAGAGGAAATTTAAACCATAAGGTTTAAACCATAAGTCTGCTGATTTGTATGTGTAATGTATATAAGTGTACAAGCTCATATGCAAAAAGGCAGAAAAAAATCAGTATTTTTCCCTTTTAAAAATCTTGATTGAAAATGACTAGAATGGAGTGCAGTTTCTAATAAACTCAATAATATCTTGGAAAATTCTTAATGAAAATCATTAGGGTATGCCCACCAGTGTAGATACACATTTTTTGTTTATGTCTAAGCTCATTTTCCAAAGGGTGGACACCAAAATGGATGATAATAGTTGAGAAAAGATGTGTAAAATATAAATAAATATGAATAATGTTTAATACTGATTACAATGTAAGCAACAAGATTTCTTCAAATAGTATAGTCAATTCAAAAAAAATTATTTTACTTTTTTAATGTAATTTAAACAATTGATTAATTTTTATAGTCTCATTGAGACAAAAGTGGTTTTCAAACAAAATCTTTTTATTTCCAAAATATAATTGCAATTAGATGAAAACATTTCACGTATTTTATGCAGTAGAATATTATACATCATCGCTATCACTTCAACACAAACTTTCCTCACCTTGTCAATACACTTATATCGTTATTTGACATTTCTGCCTTCAAATCAGTATCATTATTATGAAATATAATTTCACTAATACTATAAGGTAGTTGATTGCCAGTAAACCATAAAAATTCTTATTTTTCATTATTTAAAAGCCATTTGTGCTTTCCGCCATGAGTTATTTACAATCAATGCAAATACAAAGCAATACTATTTTTGATCATTTTTATCTGTAGGCTGTTATCTTTTCGTCTAATATTAAAAACTTTACCTTCATCTGAGAAACAGAGAGTAAAAGCTAATTCAGTTAGAATAAAATAAATTATCCATCGTAATGATGATCCTAGTAGTAATGAAACATTTTTAATGTGGATGATAAGCATTCTACACAGTTGGAAGTCACACTTAAAAATTACTGCTGCTAGTTATTAACAGGTTGCTGCTGAATTTAAAATATAGAAAGCAATATTTTTTGTGCATAACTTAGTATAAACTAAAAACACTATATTCCTAACACAAATTAATTCATACAGCTAAAAGTTTGGTAGAAAGGTAATTTGTAATTTAATCTCTAAATTATATTTCTATTAAATGAAGTTAAATTTGATTTAATACTACTATTTGTAATAGGATTAAGTTAACGTGCAATTTTTTTAATGAACAGAAAATACAGTTACAATGTGTCTATAGTATTCATACCACTGGTTTAAATATCATTTTGTAAATATTTCGAGAAAACATTGAACTAGATGCAAGAATACTTGAATCTATAGATGACATCACAGATGCAGATACAGCTCCAAGGCCAAAAAGCGACACCCACTAAAAAAGAAACTTATGTTATATTTTATAGTACATTATTAATTAACATTAGGATAGCACAATATATTTATTATTTATAATAAAATGTAGCTTTGATAACAACAAATATTAAAACTAAATTATAGCTGTGTTAAGTTTCTGAATCATAATATAACTTTAATGACTTTTTAATTTTAATCTTTATTAATGAATTCAATTACTTTAGTTACAGTAAATATTTTACAAAATAATACAATATCACCTCAAAAAGATGTACTGTGTTGGCATAAAAGTAGATAATACTCAAGATATAGTATAAGTTCTAGTGATCAAAGAGAAAATAATGTGTAGTTAAAAATAATGTATAGTTTTTTAACAATATGTAGTTAAAAAACTAAACTATGTATAGGGAGTATAATGTACAGTTAAAATTTAAATAAATCGCTGGTGTAGGTCTAGAAGCAATTATAACAAAATTGTTTAAAGATAGTAGATAAAATTTAAAAAAGGAAATAATTAGGGCAAGAGAAGAGATACTTAGTAGAAAAGTATTAGTAAATTGATAACAGTGGAACAAGAGATTATATTAGAACTGATGGATAAATGCAGAATATTTTTAAAGAGGAATATAAGGAACTTTAAAAAAATATAATTACCGGAAAAGTGGTGGTAACAAATAGAAATATAAGAAAAAGTTTTGGTTAGGTGAAGCCAAAATGAATTATCTGATATAAATTTAGGGAAAGGAATATTATTGACAATTTATATAACAAGCAGATGGCATTTATTAGAATAGTAAATGATCAAAGTGTGCTCTGATTCAGAAAGGTGTGAGACGAGGTTGTAGTTCATTCCCATTGCTTTTCAACCTACATAACAGTTTGGGAACTGAAGGAAAATTTGAGAGTAGAGTAATTAACCAGGAGAGAAAATGAAGTTAAGATCTGGTAATAAATTAATTTGATGAAAACTGAAAAAAAAATTTAGAAGAAATAATGAATGTTATAGATCTGTTGGTATGAAAGTTTAAAATAAATCTAAAACTAAGTAATGAAGAGTGACAGAAAGGATGATAATAAGGAACTTAATACATCAGAAATTGTTACTTAGAAGTAATTATTGTTATTTAGATAATAAAATTTCAGTGGATGGATGAAGTAAGGCAGACATCAAAAGCATACTAGCAGTGAAACTTTTGTGCAGAAAAGAAGTAGACAAATATTAAATATAAATGTAAGAAGTAAGGAAAAAATTCTTGGAGATATTTGATTTGATAACACTTTCTGATAGTAAAACAAAGATATTATTATATTATTATTTAGATTAGTCGGGAAAAGAACAGAGAGGCTTTGAAATAGTGGTTAAAAATTAGGTGGGTTGATAAAATTTGACATAAAAAGATTTTAAGACAAATAAGAGACCAGACTATTTTCTGAAAGGTTCTTGTTGAGCCAAACTAGGTTAAGTGGAATACATTAAGACATCCAGTTTAGTTAATTTGGTAGTATGTAGAAAGAGATTGTAAAATTAAAACCTGTACGAGGAAGATAAAAATGGGAATATATAAAACAGACAAACACACACGTTTAAATATATGTGTGCACTTAGTTGATGCAAAAAGGATTTTTTGGATTTCAGCACAAATTTACTGAGAAAAAGATTTTTTTGTAATTAAAGTACAGATGAAAAGAGTAGTGAAATGATCTTTTAAATATTGGTAATATTTTGAGGTATTTTACAGCTCTGAGAAAGAAAGGTTTTGTAATAATTCAAATATAATTATCAGATTTCCAAAAATTATAACAGTAACTTTATTCTAGTAGTTGTACAGAACAGACTGTTGTGGTGTGCAGTCAAAAATAAAATTAATCCTGTGCCTTTGTTTCCAGTTATGCAGGTGTAGATAGCCATAATTCTTGACAACCTTAATGAGTAGAGTAATTCAGATGGCAATGTTCCATATTTTTTATGTACTTACTACAATATAAAATTTAGGCCCATTAAAATTTGCTGTATTCCAGATTAGAGAATCTGGAATACAGCAAATTTATTTATTAGTACCTAATAAATAAATGTTGAGTAGAAATAAATAAAACTGTGAATGCAGTAATTATTTTGAATGAAAAGTTACAAGAAACTATTATTGGTACCTATGAACAAAAAAAGGTTGCACAATTTGACAGAAAGATAAGATTGTACAACAAAATTCTATTTTTTGTTTGCTACAATAAGGTTAATAGCTGAATCTTCTAGTATTTTTGAAGCTACTTTGAAGTGTGTAAGTGATTTCTTTCTATCAGGCACAGCTTTTTTTTTGCAATTACTATTTTTATTGTAAGAGAAAAAGCATTCTGAAGGTAGTATAACAATATTATAAATGCAATTTCCTCATGTCAAAGATCTGCTTCTGGACAGCAAACTTTATAAATTAAACATTTTATAAAATCCAATTTTGGACTTTATCAACTCAAATAAGTATAGTTTATTTAGCAACTTAACTGCTGCATTTAAAAGAATAAATAAATAAATAAATTATTGTACTTGCATTGTTGAACATGAAACAAAAAAAAAGTAAAAAACTGACTTCAAAAAAAATATATACCCAACCATGTTTTAAAAATAATATTTAACCGTGGGGAGGGGGGACCACCACAGGACCTATATCTACAAAATAAATTATTAAAATTTGATACATTTGGTGAGAAATAAGGTTTGATAAAGCCACTTTTGAAATGTACTATTACAAAAGATTTATAAATTATGTGGATTATTAAAATTTGAAATAAAAAGTAAAAAAGTTTCAGATTTACAGCATAATTTTTTATTTTGAATCCTGCAACTCACATTAGTTTCAACAATTATTGTCAGTAGAGATTTTTTTTGTAAATAATACTAATTAAAACAAAAATAGTATAATTTTAACTCATATTCTGTAGTTAAACTTATACATTTTTTTAAAAGTATTACATTACAATCAAATTGTGAATTTTTATAAAAACTGAATGTAATGTAGTCTAAGCAAAAAAAGTATTCAATAATGGTAATTAAAGAGATACTGATGAATTTTATTATTATTTACATATATTTGTATAAATTCAAGAATATAAAAATATTCTATTAAAATAAAAAGACACATTATATTCGATGATTTAATAAATCATCGAATATAATGTATCTTTTTATTTTAATTTTCCAGTATTATATAACATAAATTTATTTTTTAATTATATATATGAAAAGTTTACTACTTTTCATACGTAAGATCTGTATAATGTAATACTGTATACTGATTAGAATAAAAATTTACTGGAAAGAGAGCTTACCGCTGGTGTGAGATATTTGATTACTAGAGGCAAAATAATATTAGCATCATTACTTTTTGTGATTGTCCTGTTAAAATTAGGCACATTGTCCCAATCTGTAAAATAATAACACAACATTACTTATTACTAATGTGACACAATGAATGTCTCACATTGATAAATCAGGGTGTCTACAAAGTAAATATGCATTTTGAATGTTAAATATCTTCCTAAGAACAACACTGCTGTATATCTGTTTAATACTTTAAAATAAAAGTATAAATATTTTATATACGACATAATGTTTTTGTGTATTTAATACCTAAAGTAGTAAGCAATGGCAACTCTAATGTTTTAGCTTAATAATTTTTCTCTTTACGTGTGGGTACTAGATAAAGCAATAAATATATCAAGTTAGCACATTTACTCATTATTTAAAATCAAAACTTCAAACCTAATATTGTACACTATTTATTGTTTGGAAGGTACATCCCACACTTAATCCTGATAAATGATTGAAGCTTACTGTTCATAAAAATAAAAGATAAGTAGTTTTAAGAAATAAATTAAAAATATAAATTTAGGTAAAATAAATATTTTTCAACTTTGTCAGTGGATGAAAGTTAAATTTTAAATTCTACACAAGTAATAAGAAAGTTTAACAACATTCTAATCAATTTACTGTTATTATATTTCTTGGGGACAAGGTGGACAAGGCGGAGAAGGCGGACAAAGCTCAGTTTATTTAATGAAAGGCTCAGCTTTATTTAATGAGCAAACGTCAAGTAAATAAGCCATTTAATTAATTGTGCAACCACCAAATGGGAAACAAGAATCCTCTTGTGGATTGACAGGGAAAGAAGGGATCTAGAAGGAAATTAGGTCGGAGATGGGAAGTAAAAAAGGACAATCTACCAGGTTAGATCAGGGTAGTTTACTCTGATGACCTAGTTCAGGACTTAGTGGATACTAAATCCTGGACTTAGATCTTAAGTCCTTATCATAATTACAAAATAGGGTAAATTTATGACATACAATACCAAACAGAAAAATTATTAAATTAATCTGTTTTGGTAAACATGATTCATACGAAAATATACAGTTTTCTTTAAAAAGAAAAAAAATGAAGTTGCAGTATATAAAAGAGAATTAGTTTAAGAGTAAAACAAATTAATATAATTTTATTTGTAGAAGTAAACTTCAGTGAATATGTACATACCAACATTTCTGGCCATGACTCCAATGAATGCAGCTGGAACTGCAATCAATAAACAACCAAAAACAGCAGCAATTCCCATAGTTTGAGCAATCTTTGTACTTTTTATGCAGAGGATACGCTGAAAATATCCCTGTAATTTCAAACTTTCATTAATCATAAAATATTTTGTGCTTACCTTAAATAAGAGAATAATATGTATTAAAATAATAAGTATTAGAATTCAAGATTCACAATTGTATATTAACAACAATTTAGTATTTCAGTACCAAAAATACTAAGTTGTTTACTGTACACATGGATTCCATTTTTAAAATGTTTTGCTTATTTAGTGCATTTATTGCGTGTTTATAATTCATTAATAGTATTCATTATCTACTTTAAAATTATTGTTGTTTATTGACAGCTCTCTTTAGTACCACTTTTAATGTTAATATATTTTTCACTAGGTTCCTTTAATATATCTCTGGTAAAGCTTTCTTCATAATTAAATTCAAGTTTTTTGTAGATTATTTTATTATTATTGGAATTTACAAAAATTTAATATTTGCAACTGAAATTGTTTAGATTTCTAGTACTGTTTTAGAACCCTACTTCAAGTTCTATTATTTCAGTAAATGAAAGTAGCTCATTCGATTTTTAATTCATAAATTTAGCAAAGTAAGAAATAAAAAGAAATTAAAAAGAGTTCTTTATGATATAAATTCATTAAGTATTTAAAACATGGCAAACTCTTTCAATCAACAATTACATAAATTCTTTGTTTGGTACATATAAGCATATTTGATATTTTTTTTCGTTTACTAACCTGTCAGAAGTTGTAGACTATATTGACTAATTAAGATTTGATAATTTGATTATCCTGTCATTTGTTGTCTACTCTGATAAAAAAAAAACTTTTGAAATATTGATTATAGAGAAATAATAATATAATATTATTAAATGATAATATTATTTAAAGTTCTTCACAGAAATATAAATTACAATAATATAGTTTTTGAAAACCAAATAATAAATACCTGCCATGAAAGTCCTCCAAAGATTAAAAGTAGCAGTCCATCAATCCAAACACCAAAATCATTTAATTTAATTTTTCCAATCCAATCAGTTGAAGAATTTATCCACTCATCTTTGAAAGGTGAATCATAATAGGCAAACGGTGTACATAACATCTGCGAACAAAAAAATAATAGATATTCAACAAGAAGGTTAATAATTAAGCAGGTTATTAAATTAGTGTAAACATTAGATTGACTAAATTTAGAATATAAAATTTTTAATACTCTTAGCCAAAGTGGACTTCTACATTTATGTGTGTATGTATGTATGTATGTATATATATATATATATATATTTTTATTTATTTAAAAATATTTTCTCAATATTTTAATGGGGGCTACTCTTATGTTTGAATTTTGTTGTTTGAGGTGGGTTCTCCATTCCTTTTTACAATGCTATTAATTTTTTCAGTAATTTGCATTTCATATATCTGTGAATTTCAAAGAAATTTGAATACTGTCATGATTATTGTTAATAAAAAAATTTGTGTATCACTTACCAACAGTTAAACAAAATATTCTATTAAACTTCATAATTTCAAATTGTATAAAAACATAAATTTAACTTCTAGGGATACCTTTATTCTTAATGAAAAATAACTTTTACTTATTTCAATGGTTAAAGTGATATATTAGCCTTGAGGTCAATGGTACATATAATTTTGAAATAAAAGTTTTGGTCATAAAGAGTTAACCTATTTTTCTTTCTTTTTCTGTTTAGCCTTTGGAACCACTGTAAGGTTTTACTTCAGAGGATGAATGAGGATGAAGTATGATTGCAAATGAAGTGCAGTCTTGTACAGTCTCAGGGCCAACTATTCCTGAGATGTGTGGAATACATATTAATTCCATAAAAGTTAACCTAAATGTGTTATACTGGATACCTATCATCTTGCATAATCATATCTCTCCAATAATTATCTACATTTAGCTTGATTGAAAATAAGTTATTTGGTAAGAGGTGTGTTGTAAAAACTTACAACTAAAATAAAAATAAAATAGGTCTCTGAAAATGATTAAATAGGTTGAAAACAGCATACTTGACAAAATTTACTTATACTAGTGCCAGTAAGTAGGATGTAACAATAGTAGAGGTTCGAAGTAAGACTACAAAAAGAATTCCTTACAACCTGATGATTTCACAACATATGAAATGTTTTGGGGTATAATATCCAGGAAACTGAAAGTTTTGAAGTAAGGATAAAATACCAATAATTGAACCCAAGCTTAACAGACTGGTTTCAGTGGTAATCATCTAAGTTAAAGAATTTTATCTACAGTTTCACTGCATGTTGCTACCAGTGATAGAGAATGGAAAGAGGTAATTTTAAGGATTTGGAGAAGTCCTTTAGTTTAGCATTTGGTGGTTTAATAGTTTGGATAGTTTCACACAGTTAATGGTTAAATTGTGAAATAATAAAAATAATATTTTTCCAGGACATTATGTTTGAAATGCTTTCTGCAAAACTCTGTATATATGTTTAAATTTGCTTTGGTAATTTTTACCTTTTGTTTCTCCATTTAATTTTTATTTTTTTGTAATGTATTTAAATGTGGTGTGATCAAGAGAATTGTATACTTCGATTCAAGTTTAAGAAAATCGAGCTCTTATTAATGCTGTATAACTGTATAATTATTGGTTTGTAATAGAAAGTACCAAAGACAGTTCTCTAGAAAGTATTCCTTCGACTCACAAAATAAAATAAAAACATTAAATAACACTTTAACATAGTTAACAGTAAGGCATAGTTATTTGTTTGTTTTTAAAATCACAATTTTATATCAGAGTGGAGTAGTAAATAAAAATATTTACACAAATTTTTGTTTGTTTTTTGTTTACATTTATACATTCTGATAGCTTTAGTTAACATAATAGAGTGTACAAATAAATTCAAATGATGAGCTTCATTCATAAAAAAGTTGAGTAAAATTACAATCAGCTTGGTCTGTCATATAGAGCAAAACTGAGATATAATATTGTAAGTGAATTTAATGAAAATGAATCCTATGATTGTAGCATCAG
Organism: Lycorma delicatula; assembly: GCF_047948215.1. Classification (NCBI taxonomy): domain Eukaryota; kingdom Metazoa; phylum Arthropoda; class Insecta; order Hemiptera; family Fulgoridae; genus Lycorma; species Lycorma delicatula. The sequence goes on from NC_134457.1 coordinate 196,272,842, forward strand.
AAAGCATTAAGAAAAGTTTGCAGGAACTCATAGCTAAACGATTAAGAAGTTTTCTGATAATAGCTACAAAATAAAATTAAAAAAAATCATATAAATTTTTTCTTTTTTTATGCCATTTTTCTTTGTTTTTTCTGAAATTAGTTAGAAGAAATTTTATATGTTTTTTGTAACCAGATGATGTTTGTATTGGTAAACTACTACATTAGTCAGTAGTATAGATGTAATTATATGTTGTAAATGAACACCAACCAGTCATTTACAGCTGTTACTGCTAGATTTGTAAAGGTTCATTAAATTAAAAAAAAAAAATATGTCATGACATGTAAAAAAATATATATAATATACAACTTTTGAAAATAACTTATTATTCAATATTAACTTGTGGCTATACGTATGAAAAATCAAAACTCTACCCAATGGGAACATTTTATGTGTAAATGTTCTTTAACTATGGCCATAACGATTTTTCATTATGCTCATTCAATAAACATACCAAATTAAATGTAGTAAGCATTCTTTTAATGGATGCTATTGACTGGCGGCAACATAAGTCTGCAATAAAATTTGTTTTAATGAAAATTAAGCTAGCTAGTTAACATCTGTATCAAAGAATACAGTATTTTGTGTGCTAAAAAAAAAATTATGCATGTTTCTTTAAATATGTTAAACAAAATATACAATTTTTGTAAAAGATAAAAAGCAGATAAAAGTAAATCTCTACATTTTAATAACTGGCTATTATAATAATACTGTCAGTTATAAAGTATGTAATTGTTGCTGTTGATATGGGTTTGGCAGTGATGAATACTTATTTTCTTTATGTTATTTATAGAAACCTTTACTGTACTTAATTTTATACAGGAGGTTTTTCCAGTAATGCAGACTTTTTTATAATTCTGCAGTCCCCCAGTTCTAAACGTGTTGAGCCACAATAATTTTACTGTACGGAGGTTATCACACTTTCACAAGATATACTAGGTGATTGGCTAATTTTTTAAGCTTACCTTCAATTTAATTATACCACCAGTTCAATTGTTTAATTGCATGTTTTTGTAATATATATATTACTTGAATCATATATATATATCAGTATTTGTAGAAAGGTTCAGTTGTTTTTAAAATGTATAAAACCTATATGAAACATACAAAACATGGAAATCTGTACTATATAACTTTATTTTTGTCTCTGATCATTTTGGAGTTGTAAGTGGTAAAAAGTTACATTCATACTAGTATGTTGGGTACCAAGTTTGAAGTGGTATACTTCGTAGTCTGTACAGAAAATTTTGTTCTACTTGAAAATAATACAAACATATGGAATTATTTTATTATATGTTCAAATTACTAAAATTGCTACAATTTTACATCATATCTAAACATAAGCAATAATTTTATTAAACCGATATAAAAAATAAACAATTAAATATGTAACTTACTAGTCCAATAAATATAGCAAAAATCTGAAGACAGTCTGTATATGCAACACTATAAATTCCTCCTACAGCTGTATAACTTGCAGCAAAACTAGCAGTAATTATAATAAATGATGTGGTGTTAATGTCAAGTATTACCCTGAGAAAAGAGCCTGAAAATAAAAGAGAAACTTATCTATTACTAAAAATAATTTATCACACATTTAGTGTAAAATTAGGAACTCTATTACAGAACCATGTTATATAACAAAATATAAACTGTTAAAACAGTTTTCCAATAACATTTTGACTTATATGACTGTTTCTCGCACTGACAGAGCCTATAATAGAATGATTTTGTGTGCATTTAATTGGTGCAGTATGTATCTATGCTGTGGTCCTTACGATTATAGGTAAACCTCAAATGAGATGACAGTTACTCCGGGAAATGGGATAGCCATTCTCAAAAAATCAACATCTTGCGCTGGGCTTATTGAGGAAATCTTGAGGAATAAGTAGGCTTTCTGTTGACTTCTTTAGTGAACTGAGTATACTACTTTATATCAGTAAACTAAGCCTATTGAAATAGAGAAGATATTCAAGCCAGCAAGTCACCTTGTTTTGTTCACCACATGGACTGATTGTATAATGAACAATAATACTTTCAAAGATAACTCTGACTAAAGTCACTTGCATGTGGATAGAAAATTTTTGGACAGATAATGTAAAGCAATAAATATTAATATATAGTATAACAATGATTAAACAAGGCATGTATCCTTAAATTTATATTAATTATTATAACATAAGGGGTACATTAATTACTCCTTTAGATTATCTTTCCCGGATTTTCTTATGGCTTGACAAGTGTAAAGTAATAATGATATTACTGTTGATGAGAATAATGATATTCACTCAACAGACAGTTCCTGTGATGAACCAAAGGAAGTTGACATTTGTGGAGGTGAACATCTGCATTTCTATTCTATTTGAGCTGATGCTTGGCTCAATAATGAAGACAATGAGAAACCACTTTTCTCTTCACTTTCCTTTGTAATCTTGGAATGGGATGGTAATAGTCTTGAGAATGGCTATTTCAATTGTAGGAATGATATCATGTTGGTTACATTCAGTGTTTTTGGTTGTGATTTTTTTTTGTTTTCAGTCATTTGACCAGTTTGATGCAAGATTCCATCTTTAGTGCCAAGTCATTTCATTTCGGTATACCCATACACCTTACAGCCCTAACAATTTGTTTTACATATTCCAAATGTTGCCTGCCTGCACAATTTTTCCCTTCTACCTGTTCCTCCAGTATTAAAGCGACTATTCCAGGATGCCTTATTATGTGGGCTTTATATAAGTCTGTCTCTTCTTTTAACTGTATTTTTTACAAATGCTTCTTTCTTTATCAATTTACAGTACGCAGTACCTCTTCATTGTCACTTCCATCTGAATTTAACATTCATCCACACATCTGAATTTAACATTCTCCTACGGCACCACATTTCAAAAGCTTCTAGTTTTTTCTTCTCAGGTGCTCTGATTGTCCAAGTTTCCCTTCCATATAAAGCAACGCTCCAAACATATACTTTCAAAAAATTTTTCCTGACGTTTAAAATAATTTTTGATGTAAGCAAATTATATTTCTGACTGAAGGCTCGTTTTGCCTGTGCTAGTCGACATTTTATATTGCTCCTGCTTCATCAATCTTTAGTAATTCTACTTCCAAAATAACAATATTCTTCTACCTCCATAATCTTTTCTTCTCCTATTTTCATATTCAGTGGTTCATCTTCGTTATTTCTATTACATTTCATTACTTTCGTTTTGTTCTTGTTTATTTTCATGCAGTAGTTCTTACGTAGGACTTCATCCATGCTGTTCATTGTTTCTTCTAAATCCTTTTTACTCTCAGTTAGAATTACTATATGATCAGAAAATTGTAGCATCTTTATCTTTTCACCTTGTACTATTACTTTGAATCTAAATTGTTCTTTAACGTCATTAATTGTTAGTTCTATGTAAAGATTAAAAAGTAATGGGGGTAGGGAACATCCTTGTTGGACTCTCTTTGTTATTATGGCTTCTTTCTTGTGTTCTTCATTTATTATTGTTGCTGTTTGGTTCCTGTAAATGTTAGCAATTGTTCTTCTATCTCTGTACTTCAACCCTAATTTCTTTAAAATGATGAACATTTTATTCCAGTCTACGTTATCGAATGCCTTTTCTAGGACTATGCCAAGTATGTTGGTTTGTTTTTCTTTAATCTTCCTTCTACTACAAATTTGAGGCCTAAAATTGTTTCTCTTGTCCCTATACTTTTTCTGAAATCAAATTGGTCTTCTAACACTTCCACTCTCCTCTCAATTCTTCTGTACAGAATTCTAGTTAAGATTTTTTATGCATGGCTGGTTAAGCTAATTGTTCTGTATTCTTTACATTTTTCTGCTCCTGCTTTCTTTGGTATCATAACTATAACACTCTTTCTGAAGTCTAATGGAACTTCCTCTTTTTCGTAAATATTACACACCAGTTTGTATAATTTATCTATCGTTTCCTCACCTGCACTGCGCAGTAATTTTGCAGGTATTCCGTCTATTCCAGGATGCTTTCCGTCATTCAAGTCTTTTAACGCTCTTTTACATTCAGATCTCAGTATTGTTTCTCCCCTTTTATCCTCTTCGACTTCCTCTTCTTCCTCTATAACACCATTTTCTAATTCATTTCCTCCGTATAACTCTTCAATATATTCAACCCACCTATCAACCTTTCCTTTTGTATTATACATCAGTGTACCATCTTTGTTTAACACATTATCAGATTTTAATTTATGTACCACAAAATTTTCCTTAACTTTCCTGTATGCTCTGTCTATTTTACCAATGTTTATTTTCCTTTCACGTCTGAATACTTTCTTTAATCCACTCTTCTTTCGCAATTTTTCACTTCCTGTTTATAGTATTTTCTAATTGTCGATAGTTCCTTTTACTTTCTTCAACACTAGCATTCTTATATTTTCTACGTTCATTCATCAGCTGCAATACATCCAAGGTTTTCTACCAGTTCTCTTTGTTCCGTCTACATTTGCTTCTGCTGATTTAAGAATTTCCAATTCTCCCATTCTTCTTCTACATTTTTTACTTTATCTTTTTTACACAGACCTCTTGCGATGTCATCCTCAAAAATCTGCTTTACCTCCTCTCCTCAAGCTTCTCTAAATTCTACCGATTCATCTAACACCTTTTCTTCAGGTTTTTAAACCCCAGTCAACGTTTCATTATCACCAAATTATGGTTGCTATCAATGTCTGCTGCAGGGTAAGCTTTGTAGTCGATGAGTTGATTTCTAAATCTTTGCTTAATCATGATATAATCTATCTGATACCTTGCAGTTATCATCTGGCTTTTTCCATATATGTATATGTATATATATATATATATATATATATATATATATATATATATATATTCTTCTATTATGATTTTTAAACTGGGTATTGGCAATTACTAAATTATACTTCATGCAAAACTCTATAAGTTGGTCCACTCTTTCATTCCTTTTGCCCAGCCCATATTCACACACAATATTTCCTTTTTTGCCTTTTCCAATGCTTGCATTCCAATCTCCAACTATTATTAAATTGGTTGTGATATGTATATAAAATACTAGTATCTCAGTCACTGCTTTTCCTGTACTATATGATTACTTGTGTTTCCTGTAAATTTCTTTTTCAGTCAGTTATGTCACACTTACAGTAACAGTGGCAGTGGCTGTGTTGGTTGAGCTGCTGCACTGTACACAGCTGTACCCCTCAAAAAACTGAAATTAACAAAACACCTGAAAGTGGTTTTTAGATATTTATCTGAAGACTATTTACATATAACTTTTCATTGTTACTGAGAAAATAAAAAAAATAGTAAATTTCATTGTTACTTCATTTTAACCCTTTAACTTGGAATTTAAAAAAATCCTTTTAGTGCACCTACAACATAAAAAGAATGTGTATACAAATTTTTATCAATTTATCTTCACTAGTTTTTGCTGGGTGTTGATTATGAATCACTCGCAACATGTTTTTTATACATACTCATATAGATAAATGTTGTTGCAATTAATAAGATTACTCATTATTATTTAATGAGTGTTATTCTGTTATTTAATAATTTAGTGTTGCTGAATTATTAGTTAATATTTTTAGTATAAGTCAAACATATTTTACATGATGAGAAGTACTATCTTCAGCTAACAAAAAACATACTTTTCAGAACATTCAATTAGCTGGTATTTAAGTCTTATAAACCAGCTAATTCGCTGACCTCTGTGGTGCGAGTGGTAGCATCTTGGCCTTTCATCCGGAGGTCCTGGGTTCGAATACCGGTCAGGCATGGCATTTTTTGCACACACTACAAATCATTCATCTCATCCTCTGAAGCAGTACCTATTGGTGGTTCCAGAGGTTAAAAAAAAAAAAATAATAAACCAGTTGATTCAGTTTTCTTGTATGTTTACTTCCTTCTCAATTTTCTTAAACTTATCTTTGTTAACATTAACTCCTGAATGGTACATATTCGTAAATGAGAAAAAAACTTGCTGACTGAATAAGAGATTAGTATCATTAATATTTAGGTATAAAATAACTGTTCTGTGAAGTTGTGGGACCTGTTTGTTAGCAAAACTAAAAATTAGTTATTTTTAACAGGACTTGAATACCTGTAATCGGTGAATTTTGGTAAATACGTTAAATTAATATCACTGTCACTTAACAAGTCAGATTGAGAAACAACATTAATGTTGAATATTAATTAGGCTAACGACTTATAAAAAAGAAAGTATATTTACAAAATATTATTGTTTGTGTTTTATTTTTTTAAACCTTGCAGGCTAAGATAGATAAAGGAAGCCAGGAAATAGGAGTTAAGTGGGATAAGAAATTAAATAGTTAACATTAATACAGAGGAAACAATGAAGTTTAACTGTGTTTTTTTTGTACCGATTAGAAATAAAAATATATTTTTTTGAAGATGAATTTATTTGAATTAATAAGAAATATATTTAAATCATGGAAATAATTCAAAATTTATTTCTGCTAATAAGAAGTGGGTTTGAGTTAGATAGTGGCAAACGAGATTTGGCATGAAATTCGTCACATTTAATACAGACTAAACTCACTAAAACAGTTAGTGGAAATAATAATAATGAGTGCTAATAATAATGATTGGCTAGTAATATTAAATTGCTAATTAATGTATCTGATATATTTTTGTAAGAATAAAAGTTATGAATTCTCATTATATTTATTTATTGATTATTTATTAGTCATAACTCATTACATAATTATTAATAATAATTTGTATATTTTTATTAAGTATTTTTGAGAGAATTATCTGTTTTCTGCATGCTAAACTTACCTAATGAGCTTAGTATTGAAGCAATCCATAGCACATCTCCAAATAATGCTGGCAGAAAAAGGAGGCCTCCTATCCTTTCACCATATTTCTGTTGAAAAGGATCCAATACAGTAATATAATTGGCTTCTCTCATTGGTTTCACAAACAGAAGTGAACCTATGTTAGATAGGACATTTAAAAGAAACAGTTTAAATGAACAGTTTTATCTAAGAGATCATTTGTTAAAATGAAATACCAATAAGCATTTATTTATTATTTTTTTTCAATATTTACTTCATTACAAAGATATCTGTACTTAGTAACACTAGACTATATAATTTAATAAAATATATTGTTTGCTACAAATTTTGTATTGGTTTCCAGTGTAAATTAGTTGTTTTATAGTAGCAATTAAATATATAAAAATAAAACTTAAATGTTACAACAAGGCATTGACTAAGTATTCTTAATTTATTTTCCTTATTTCAGTGTTACCAGACGAATTAGTTATCTGAAAGTAACAATATTACTTCACTGAAACTATCCATATTCTAGAACCAACTGAAGGTGGTTATTTACCAATATTACTAAAAGAAAAGTTTACATAATTTTTAAGAAAAATTGTTACAATATAATAGTTATCACGAACCTTTCCTGATGGTGAAAGTACCTCGCTGATTAAAGCACTAATATCTTACTGTTCTTTAAACTTTTTAAAGTATTTTTCACCTAATCCTGTTCTTTGTATTCTGTATATTTCTCTATTACTTTCTTTCCAGTTTTCTTGATAAACATTCTCTAAAGAATCTGATTGATTAATTAACTACCTTTTAAGAATTTAATCATTCTTTAATGAATAATAATTAAGTTTTCAACAGTAGCCCTAGTAATATTAAAAGTAATTTAAAATAATACTGAAAACATGATCAATCAATGTAGATATTAGTGGCAAATTATGCTTTTTTTAAACAATTTATTAAGATTGTATTGTATACTATTTTTTGGTTTCATTTCTGTTATCTCTAACTACATAAGTAAAAAATGAGTTCTTGAAAATTATATTATTTCTTTTGCTATTAAATATGGTTCTATAGTACTGTTGTATATCAATACCACAATTTTTATAAATGGCATAGTGCAAGGTTGTTTTTATTCTGTTCATACAAAGAATTTGATAATATTTACCAGAAGTAGATAGACAACACTTTTATTAGATTCAGAAATTTTCTTTTCTTATCTTATTTTTTTTTTTTTAGCCATTATCTTTTATAAGTATGCAGGTAAATGAAAATATTTTCCATAGCTGAAAAACAAGATGATCATTCAAGTCAAGCTGACTTTGATCAGTGAATTTTCTTTTTTTGGCATAGTGATAAGCGTTGAAAGAGGAAAATACAACTAATTAACAGTATCCTATGAACTATTGAGTGAGTGAAGTGAAGCAATTGCTGATCAAAATTATCTGCAGTGCTTTTGTCCATGAAATCCATAATAATAATTAAACAATATATACATTTTTTTTTTAACAATGAACGAAATTAATTTTGTATAATAAAAGTAAATTTGGTTGGTAATAAAAATGTTACAACTTCATACTGTTCTGAGACATCATTGTCTTTGTGACCATCATCTGTTACTGGCGCTGCTTCTCATCCTGGTGTCAGCTGACATTAATGCCAGTAATTTTTTTGAAGTCAACTAAATATACATTTTTTAATTAGATCAAAATTAACTTACCTACTTTTTTTAAATTGGAAGATTTAAGCAGATTACTAACTGTTATTTACTTAAAAAGATTTATTTTTTTGATGACTTTATTAACAACTAACTGCATTAGAAGATTTTTTTTAATTTTATGCTATTACAAACAAAACTTTGCCTATCTTTATGCTGAAAATTAAAGATATACTTTGCCTATCTTTATTATTTTTCTATCAATCAGTTGGCTAAAAAAATAAACAATTTTAAAGAAACTTGCAGACTGTTTTTTATTTTAACCAATTCTGAGCAATATCATAAAAATTAAAATACTTTTAAAACTCTTAATTTTAAAATTCCACTGTTCTTGTGGTGAAAAATTGTTTTTCATTATTTTCTTGCTCATGGTAAATTATAATAAAAGTCATAAATTTTTACATGAATAATGTAAATCCATTTCTTTCACCAAAAATCTCTTAAAATATTGAGTAGGTGCCCTCCCCATAAACTGATAATTCCTGAATAATCACTTTTTTTATGAGGAAATTTGACAGTGGTTTAAGGTATGCTTTACTGAATTTAAAAATGGGAACTAATTGAGATACATTCATACTTATATCAAAATTACTTACCAATAACTAAGCTCAAACTGTATCCAATTGGCACTTGGCACCAAAGTAAACCAGATGTGAAAAATATTTCGGAGATGGCACTTATGTAATCCCCTCCAACCCATGTTGCTAAAAAAAATAAAAAATAATAACAATTAAGGCAATAAATAACATTCATTTATTAGTCTGTACAACTTACATTTATTTATGTAGATCTAGGCTTAATATTTGAATTATTTTGTATTAAGTTATAAAAATTCAAATATATTCAATAGCAGTTACAGCTTATTGTATTAATAGCAGTTATAAATAATATAAAAAATTAATTGGATTATTAGCATTTAATATCATAAAAAAATTCACAAAACATACAACTTTCTTAAAACTAGCTTTAGTGTATAATGCAACATTTTTCAAAAACTAAGAGTTACTGCTGCATTTAACTATATTTAATGGAAACAATTATATTAACTTTGAGTATAAAAATATTTAAGTAACAAAAGATAAGTAGAATATATGTGTCCTGTTGACTTGTGTCAATGATTTATAAATTATTACCTGAGATTGATCACCTTTTTTTTAGCCATTTATTAGCAAGATTCGGGACTGGTATATGAAAACAAGTTGCCCTTGAATCTGACAAGGCAACAGTAACTAATTTTATCAAAGAGACCAATCCTATAAAAAATCAGTAATTTGTGGTGTCACAAGATAAGTAGAGAAGGGAATGTTAAAAATCCTGGGATTAGGTGAATTGGTATTTGAATGAAATTTGCATAAAATCTGCTGTACAAGCATAGGTAAAATCTCATCTTGAGTATGCCAGTATCAATGTCATTTCCCAACCTACAGCACAAAAGTTATTTAACAAAAATGTTCACTTTTATATTAATAAATTTTACCTTATTGAATTCACAACCATAGAAAGAAGTGTCATTTTTTTTTTAATTTTCAATGCTAATAACTGAAGATGCCACACTGATTTGTGTCTTTTTTATATGTCCTTACGTCTTACTCGATTAAGTTTGTTGCTGATGTCGATATTAGAATGCTTAGCTCCATATAAAGGTTTTTTTAAGTATTTTGAGTAGATAATATCACGTATGCTTATCTGTGATTAGTATGTTTGTATCAGATGGGGATGTATGACTGTTGCAAATGAATTTTGTGATCAAAAATATAGATTTCTGGTCATTATTCAAATCTGAAAGGAACTTCTGATGATCTTTTGCAAACTATCTAAAGATTGTGCATTGTTACTTTTAAATACACTTCCCTGTTCTCTTTGTTCCTTTGCTTCGTATTTTTCTGTATTTTCAATATTCTATATTTCTGTTATTTGGATATTTTTATCTTAAATTTTCTTATGTGTTTGATTTCCCCTACCTATTTTATGGTTCAATGCAGCTTTAGGAATAATTTTAACTAGTTTTAATTGATTTTTTCTTGTTGATAAATACACTGTGCATCAAGGCTTAGAGGTATAGGTGTTGGAGAATTTTCCTTAATGCATTATTTCATTATCAAAGATTTCTGAAATGGAATTAAAACACTGGGCTTTTAATAATATTCAGTTATTGTTGATCTTATCTCACTTATAACTACAAATGATTAGATTTCTTCAACCTATGCCTGTTAACAGTCATTATCTATTTTTGTTGACCCTGGTTTCTATAAATGTTTTAATTTATGATTTTGTTGATGATCTTTTTATCTTTGTCTAAAAGATTTTAAGCATTGTCCATGTTTAAATATAAAGTGTAAATATAACATAAGTGTAAATATAAAATTAATAAGTGTAAATATAAATATAATATAACATAAGTGTAAATATAAAATATAACACTTCTCCAGAAATCAACTTGAAATAAAGAGTTTCTGTTTTGAGAATTTTTTTAAAATTTATTGATGAAAAATATTGTTTATTTGACATCCTTATTTGGAAAAATCCTTGTCTTTATTTGGCATAACATTTTTTTTTTAGTTAATCAACAGTGTTTTTCTTTTAGAGTGGAAAGAAATCAGAGCAAGACATTATGACTAATAGTTAATAATAAATATCAACCTAATGCTAACCATTAATTACAATTACTTTTATTTACCCATAAGTGTAAGAGCACTGATGGTGTAACCAAATGAACGACCAGCCAATAAAACCTCATCCTCTCCGTAACCTTTTTGTTTGGTACCAGCCAAAACTCCAATCGCCAAAATAATTATATAGAACACAATTATACCGATTAGGCCTGCTACGAACACTGCCATTACTTGAGACAATTCCAAGAAAAAACCAATATCTCCTCATTTAGCTAAAAATAAAATTGCAAATATTATTTCTACACATTTCAAAATATAATTAAAAATAAGGATTAAATTTCATAATAAAGTACATCGACCTCTTTGGCAAATGATAGCATCTAAGCTTTTCATATGGAAGAATTATGATCAGGGATTGTGTTTTCATGCCGTAAAACCTCATCTCTCATGAAGAAAAAACTACACTAACTACCAGTTTATTTATAGGTCTGTGAATTATTTTAAATTATAGATAATTATTGTTAATATTATGAAACAAATTCTAAAATGTGGAAGAAAATAAAGGTAAATTCTTTACTTTTTCTACATATCACCTAGATATTCAGTGCAATATTTAGAGATTTGATAGATATCTAGACAATACTTTATTTCATTCTCTATCCAAGTGAATGTAATGGTTGATTATTGTTATAGTATTGAAGCAATAATCATATTTACCGATGTTTTGTTGCAGTCTTCTTCAAACTGCACTTAACAGCTATTTTTCATTATGTCCAAGAATGTTATTCTTTTTGACAGTAGGCTCTGTAAAGAAAGACACGTATTCTTGACCTTTAAAAAACACACAAAAAATTCACCTCTGGAGAGTTTTGCACATGTTCAGTAAAGATTTTTGGTTTTCATATTCATGCATAATGATACATATACATACATGCACATACACACACAAAGTTTCTCAAACTTTTCCAGCATTTTGATGTAGGAATGAATAGTACTTTTTTATTATCACTACTGAAAGCCTGGATCAACTGAAGTTTATATGATTTAATTTTCAATTTCTTGCAAAGCCAAACAGTTGAATGTGAGATGGTGAGTTTTAAGCTTACACGGATAGTGGATGTGTGGAGGGTATGCATATAGGTTTGTCTGATACTGGCCATAGTCTGTTCGCTTCATCTATACTTCCCTGGTAGAGGAGGGATTCACAAGCCCCTTCAAACCAAAGTTTTCAAACTACATCATGATATTGTTGTAAACGAATGGATTTAAGGATACAAGAATGGATTATTGTTTTTCAAGAATTATACTCAAAGTCATCTCACTGCACTGTCACAATTAACTGGTCTTCGCGAATTCTAATAAGAAGAATGACTTTTCACACTAATTCACTGCTACATATGCTATTACTGCTGCTCAGTAGGAAAACATGATGTCTATGAGTGCAAGGTTTCTTTAACAGTAATTTGAAGAGATTTATTTTAATGTAACAAAATTTAATTTCACAATTTCTGAATGATAATATAAAATCTTTTACGGACTGATAAATAACTCTATAATTAGGTATAAGTGAAATTAAACTTGTACTTCGGAATGTCAAAGTATGCTTGGAGATAAAAATTTATTTTAATTAATTACTCAGAATTAATAAAGACCACCCTTCTTGTATAACTAATTCATTGAGTTTTCTTTTTTGGTACTCCCTGTCTCCTGATGAGATAACATAAGACAACAATAAAAAAATAAAACTTGTTGTAAAATGTTTAAAAAAAATCATAATCTTTTAACCACTCTTATTTATTTAGTTTTTAAATATTAATCATTTATTTATTTACATCAAGCTAAGAAAGGAAAATGTTTATAAAAAATAAACTATCACTTAATTTACATACAAATGCCTCAATTGGCTATTGTGGCAATTTATTCCATGTCATTCGTAAAATCTTTTGCTTATCATATCATGAGTTAGTTATATTTAATATTTATACTCCACCAATCTCCATGGCAGAGTGATAGCATTTCAGCCTTTCCATCCAGATGTCCTGGATTAGAATCCGGGTCAGGCGTGGCATTTTTCATATGCTAAAAAATTCTATTTCCCATGTACAAGTTTCTCTGTAAGCTTCTGTGATAATTCAATTCATCAGAAAAATAAAAATAAATAAATGAAATTTATAGGCATTAAATTGATATCAGTATAAATTATTGTATCAAATTTCTTGAATTTCAGAGTAATTTATTTAAATTTTTTGTTTTGTTGATTTAGACAATGGATACCAATTTATTTTGGTGGATGGGGTTCAATTAACCACACATCTCAGGCTCACACCGGTGGGCCTGAGACGTACCTGTGCATTGACCTAATGGTAGTCATTCATATCGTATCCTCATTTCATTGGGTCATTGGAAAGGGGTTGCTTATTGTTCACTAGTTGAACAAATTGCAATGTACACATTAGGAAAAAGAAAAAAAAATATTATAACCAGTTCCTACGAAAAAGTAACTTAGTTACCTCTATAGTACTTATAAATAAAAATGTCCTGGTAAAATAAATAAGTTAATAAATATAGATATAAATACAATATATAAATTAAATAAAATTTTACTATTAATTGTAATTAGATTTTTAAAAAGGTTGACCGTCAAAAATAGCAAAATTAACTTAAAAATTTTAATTCGAAGTTAGTTACTGTCGGAAAATTAAGTGACTTTTATCAGATGAATTCAGTTGAATGTAAAATGAATTACAACATTTTGAGAGTGTATTTCCAAAAGTTTGTTATTACTAAAAGTTTAGTATTTCTAAACGTTTTGAGAAAGTATTTCCAAATAAACAGTTTATAGTATATCTTTAACCTTTGATTCCTTTAAGCTAGCTATAAAAATTATCACTAATCTCTCAATAAACAAATACTTTATAGCTAGGCTATAAATATTATTTATACAAAATGTATCACGAAGTTCTTCCGGGACTTTTATAACCTATTGTACTCTTGAAAATAATGGAAAACGTTCATATAAACATATCTTCTAAAAACCGTCGTTTGCGAGTTAGGGCTAGTGAACAATTTCGCTTGGATTTTAGCTACCCCGGTGAAATGAGATCGTAATGAAATTTTTAGGACGTTAATTAAGAGGCAGAATTAGTGATTTCTTATGGTTTTTGACCTGAAAAAAATAAAATAGGTCCCAGAACTGTATCTGCATAGCTTTTGAGAAATCTAGGTAAAAACCAATAAAGTGGAGAAAAAACTCCGTTTCTTTTGTGTACGACGTACAATAACTTCGTTAAATAGGTAATAAACACATAAAAATTTCAAAGAAAACTTGCAAAGAATTTAATTCTGAACAAACTAGTGTAAGATAAGTTGAATAAAACAAAGAAAGGTTAAAAAATTCGAATTTTATTTAGAAATAGTAAATTTCTACATTTATCAGAAAAGTAATTATTTAATGTAAACAAAAACCAAATTTTTTTGGTGATGTGAAAAATGCTGTTTAAAAATGAAAAAAAAAAAAACTGGAAATTACACAATTGTAAAATAAATATTACTTAGGTACTAATTTTTTTATTAATGACAGAAATATAATAAATCATTTGAAAAAAATATTATTTCAAAAATGGCAATAAAATAATAACAGGTGATCAACAATGCACAACAATACTGTATTAGTGTTTAAATCATTCTGTAAGGTATATTGTATATATCAGATACTGTAAACTGTGCTTTTTTACTTCCGGAACCACCGTTAGGTATTGCTTCAGAGGATGAGATGAATGATAATTCTTGTAGCGTGTGAAAATGCCATGCCTGACCGGGATTCGAACCCGGGTCCTACGGTGAAAGGCCGAGACACTACCACTCCCGCCACAGACGCCGGCTATAAACTGTGCTGTCTTTAGCGAAGGTTTCTGTGTATTTTAGTTTGAACGTGATCGGTTTGCCATTGAAGTAATGGCGTATTTAATTACAACAGAGGAATACGCTGATACGGTATTCATTTTGGATGTGTGTAATGGTAATGATAAGCTACTGCGGTAGAATATGAATTACGTTTTCCGAATCGTAGGATTCCAGAACCCAAAACAATTAGCGCGACTTTTCACAATCTTCGGGAAAGAGGTAAACTACCTAGTATTCATGCCAACTATGAACGATCTTTCCAAATCGACGCTGTTATTGATGAAATTATTTTTTATTTATTTTTTTTTCATTTTTCATCGAAAAATAAGCGCAGTGCAGAAGTCAGTGTACACGAATCTTTCCAAGCAGATCTGAGTTTCGCATTCGACGGTTTGGAGGATAAATAAAACAAAATAAGTTTTATCGTTAACATCTACACCCAGGAGACGGTTCACTTCGCTTCACGTGGAATTCTGAAAGTGGTGAAATAAAAATCAACAACTCTACAAAAATGTTTTGTTTACAGACTAGGCAAATTTCACTCGAGATGGCGTCAACAACTTACGCAATGAGCATACATATGTGGAAGGTATTTTTCAACACCGATTTGGCGTCAATGTATGATGCGACTTTGTTCACAATCAACTGTTGGACCGTTCATATTACCTGGCCGCTTAAATGCTGAGGTCTACTTGCACTTTCTTCAAGAAGAATTTCCGCAGCTGCTTAAAGATATTCCTGTAGCGCTGAGACGCCAAGTACACTTCCAGATAGATGGTGCGCCTTCCCACTTCTCTTGTGCCTTTTCCACTCACTTAAATCATCATTTCCCTGAGAAATTGTCGGTCATGGTGGTCTACATTCCTGGCCACCAAGATCGCCTGATCTAAAAATTTTAGATTTTTACGTCTAGGGATGGATGAAAAATATTTTATACATTCTCGTAAGGAATTAATTGTCCGCATTATCGATGCGGCTGAGCAACTTAAGGACGGCCCTGATGAACTAAAAAAATCAACAAAAGTACAGAGCGTGCCAAGAAATGTGTTGAAAATGGCGCGCTTATTTTTGAACATTTATTACAAGCTGGTACAAATAATACAACCCACCGGGTTGACCAACCTGGTGAACGCGTCTTCCCAAATCACCTAATCTGGAAGTAGAGAGTACCAACGTTCAAGTCCTAGTAAAGTCAGTTATTTTTACACGGATTTGAATACTAGATCGTGAATACCGGTGTTCTTTGGTGGTTGGATTTCAAATTAACCACACATCTCAGGAACGGTCGACTTGAGTGAGATTGTACAAGACTAAAATTCATTTATACTTATACATATCATCCTCATTCATCCTCTGAAGTATTATCTGAACGGTAATTACCGGAGACTAAACACGAAAAAGAAAGGTACATATAACGCATTTGATCTCATGTACTGTTTTTAAATAAAATTCGAATTTTTCTAATTTTTTTTGTTTAATTCAATTTATCTTCCATCATTTTGTTCAAAATTAAATTCTCTACAAGTTTTGTTTAAAAGTTTTATGTGTTAATTACCCATTTAAAGTTATAATACGACAAACATAAAAAACAGGATTTTTATCCCAATTTATTCATCTTTACTCCAGATTTCTCAAAAATTACTGCAGATACGGTTCTGGAATCTATTTTATTCAATTTTTCAGATCAAAAACCATAAGAAATCACTAATTCTGTTCCTTAAATTAACCCCTTCAAAATGTCACTACAATCTCATTTCTCCGAGTAGCTGAAATTTTTCACCAGCCGTAACTCACAAACTAAACATTTCAGGACTTACGTGTATATGAACTTTTCCATTATTTTTACGAGTAGAATAGGTTCTGAAAGTCCGAGTAAACTTCGTGATACACTCTGTATAACTCTGTTTCTAAATGTCATTTTAAAATAAACTTTTAATTCTGTAACTAATTTTTCATTTATTATATAAAATACAAGTACAGCATATATCTCTTTGAAAAACCAGTTATCGCAGTTTTTTTGAATTGATATATTTGGAAGGATTGAATTCTATTTCCTAGCTTTCAATAACATTTTTGATTGCGATCTCTTACAAAGAAAGAGAAAAATTAAAAAATGTTTTTTTTCTTTTTTTTTACAAAGAGCAATACTGATGTTGAATGATGCATAAAATGATGATTTACATAAAATGTGAGATTTAATCTCATCATTAGAGAGATAAAGTTGAAATTTATTTTAACTCTTAACAACATAATTTATTTTAAGAAAAATAATCGAGGATTTTCATTGATTTTTTGTGCCGGTAAAAGATTACAAAATTTCGTATCCGTAACAATAGTATTGAACTACTCTAACAAAAATCTTTTATCCAATCACAGCGGTAGGAATTATTTCACAGAAAATAAAGTTTGATAAATAACCTTCCGTCGTTTCATGTAGAAAATTAAATAAATAAAATAAAAATGGGGCTTACTTTGCTGCTGAACTTCCTTGTACGTTCTTAGAAATTAAAATATAACTAATTTAACATTTTAATTAATTTATTTACTTATTTTTTTATTATAAAAACAAAATTGAAAAAAAGTTGTAAAATTATTTGTGAAACTAGTAAAATATTATATAAATTGGCTTGGCGTATATTTAATTATAAAAAAGTTACTAATAGTTTGTGAACAGGAGACTTCCTTCTTTTTGAATTGAATTGAATTTTACAAATTAGGCTTTACAGAGAGAAAAGTAAAGACTGAAATCAAATATAAAACGAAATTACGGATCATAGGTTTGACTAGGTTTTTGCTAAAAATTGTGGTTTTGGAAAAAAATTGCTAAAAATAATCAAACAATTAGAACATTGAGAGAAATTTTTTCAAGGAAAACCTTTCCTTTTTTTATTTTTTATTTCTTTATTTTTTTGTAAATAAGCTTTCTGAAAAGAGAAAAATGAAAAATAATTATTAGTTAAAATAAACATATTTTACTAAAATTAATTAACAATAATTTTATCAAAAAACTACATAAGATTAAATATTTACTAGCAAACTGAGAAAGTCATAATGATGTATAATAGTAAAAGAACAGGTGTCAGAGATAAACGTTAGCCTCAAAAATAAAATAAAACTTTAAAGAGTGAGATATCTAACGCGTAGCCGCTGGGAGACAAACTGGAAATGGTAGGTGATCTCATGAGTAGGTCGTGTCAAGACCGGGAGGAAACATGTGTGTTGGTGTTTAGCGATTAACACCTTCCGCTTCATTGCACCTCGCCATTTTCCAGCTGAAGAAAAAATATAAACAAAGAAATTTGAAATGGAGAAATTTATGAAAAATCATTACATGTAATAGCAAGGAAATAGGAAGATTTCTTAAATATCGGAAAGCTTAAATGAATAACATACAAATTGACGAAATATTAAATGGTGAATTAAAAAAGAGAACTTCTTATTATTCGCTTAATTAAGAATTAAGTTATCATACGATGTAGTTAAAATGATCTCAAACGATAATATTTTGAGCTATTATTAGTTTTAAATATCGTAAATATGTTTTAAAATCGACATTAAAAAAAAAGTATCTTTAACTCTTAGGAAAGTGTAAAAACCATTTTTAACTACATACGGTTTCATTTGGAAAAAAGTTTGGAACAATTTATGTAGGTTAGATAAATTTAATGAATCATTTTTAGAGAAGATTTATTATCTATCCTGGTTAGGCGTAAAAACTGTGTCTATCATGATAATACTAATTTATCGAGCAGTGCTAATAAAAAAGAATTTAAAAAGTAAAACGTTCAAAAGGTAGGTGAGAGAGATATGGTTAAAAACCTTATAAAATCCAATTTTGTTTTTAGGGGGGGGGGGGAGGAGTACTTTAATGAAGTAAAATAAAATTGAAAGTAATTATTTTTCAATTGTATCCTTGATATTATTTTTTCTATCTTATAACCGTAAGGTTCAATCCTCTTTGTTACTTAGCATCTTACAATATCTTCCCAACTTGTCCGATTTTTCAAAACTTTTATAGAATTACCTCCTCTCCACCTCAAACACACAAGCTTGCATGTTTTATATCAAACCGTTCATGAAACTTAAAATTTTGTAATGATTTTAGAATTTTATTTTATTAAGATGTTAATATTTTTTTGACCCAGATGTCAAAATATCGTAAATACAAGAATCCAAGAGGGTAATTTTTAAAAAATGATTATAAGATAGAACACCGATTAATCAAATTGATTTTTGCCAGGTTATATCCTGATGGCCGGCCCCCGTGGCCCGAGTGGTACTGTCTCGGCTTTTTACCCGGAGGTCCCGGGTTCGAACCCCGGTCAGGCATGGCATTTTCACACACGCTACAAATCATTCATCTCATCCTCTGAAGCAATACTTAACTGCGGACCCAGAGGTTAAAAAAGAGGTTATATCCTGATAATCAGAAATCCAGAAATTGGTTTATCACAAGGTCTTATTTATTATATATTGGATGTAAATACTCTGCATTTAATAGATAATTAAAAACAAGACTTCTAAAAATAAGAAATTCCAAAACTAAATTTATTTCAGTAAAATAAACGAACGATAAAATTAAAAATATTAAAAATCCACGAAGCCGTTTTGATGAAACATATCACTGCAGCGCCCCCTGGCGGTTTATAACCGTAAAACTAATCTAAGAACCTTCTGTCAGATGACACCTATGTAATGCAAAAAATCGCATCAAAATCGGCTAAGCCGTTTTAGAGAAACACATTACTGCAGTAGATTATAGGCCCTGGTGGCCTATAACCGTAATACATTTCTAAGGATCTGCTCTGAAGTGATACCTATGTAATACAAAAAAACCGCATCGAAATCGGTCCAGTACTTTTTGAAGAAAATGGTAACATACATTCACACTTATGTATGTGCAAGCGCGTGCGCTCACCCAAACACACCCTCTCACGTTCTCTTTCTCTCTCTCGCCCGCACACACACACACATACACACACACACACACACAAAACTCTTTCCTTAAATGCATATACTGTCGTTGGTAAAAATAAAACAGAAAATAATTATTCTAATTATAAAAAATGAAAAGAATAAAGCTTATTTCACTAAAAAACACACTTTTAGAAATTATTTCATTAAAAATTAACAATTTCAAAAGAAAAATGTTTATTCTAATAAAATTAAAAACAACACAGTCACTACTAATTAAAAAAAATCCCTTTCGGCACGCCAGAAGGCGGAAGTAGATTTCACCGATGCTAAGTAGGGGATAAAAAAGATTTCCTCGTTAAGGTTAAGAAAAACTTCAAATTTACTCAATACGACAATGGTTGCATGTGAAAAAATGTTTCACATATTTAGCATATGACAAGCCCTTACAATTACAGCAATATTTTGGTCATATCTTACCGTAAGGATTGGTCTTATCAAAAAATTGTTTCAGACAAAAGTTTAAAGTAATTTTTAGAGGACTAACGCTCACTAAACCGATTTGATACTGTACCTATTAAGGGAGTATGACCTTTTTGTCTCTGAAACCCTATTTTTTCCACCCCGTGGGCCAATGGTTGGTGATACCAAAAAACTTTACTTTTATAAGTTTTAGGTTCTTATCCAAAGAATAGTAGGAAATTTAAACGAATTCGATATTTTACTTGATAAGAAAGTTATAACGATATTTTATTTCTTCGAAAAAGTCCCTCCCATTTCCATCCTCATGGTCCGATTTTTCCCATTAACGAACTCGACCGAGATTTTGGGTCGTTATATTTTATATATCAATTTGGAAGTGACTGGTGCAAAATTACAGCAGTTATCGTGTCGCAAGAAAGTGAAATATATACATATAAAATTTTGAACTGACGGTGGTTTTAGGGTCTGGGGGATGTAAAACGCGAATATATGTCGAAATTTTCCGGAAGTTCGAATCATGGTACCCATTACAATAGGTAGCTTTCTTATGAAATCTATCTAAAAGAGTGCGACTCGACTCTCTCTTAAAGCTAGGTTATTCTTTTTTTAAAAAAGATTTTTAACTGGTAATTTTTAACGATAAGTTTTCGAAATACAACTTCAGTTTCTTAGTGCCGGGAAAGTAAAGCAACTCCTTTGTTACTTTTTTAATTTTAATCTTCGGCCGGTAGAAGTCGACATCAATTTAAAAACAGTCGTGACTGTCCGGGTCCTACTAGTCCCAGTTAAATTTAACTATGGTTTTTAAACTTTTGACTTTAAATGTATTAATTTTAACTCCTGATGATGGCTTCCAAGTAAGCCGAAAGATCTAGAGTACATATAAACGTGATGGTAAGGTAGATTGTATTAATTGTTAATTTATTCATTTAATATTTATGTAACATGTAAAAATAGATATCTGTTAAAGAATTATTAATAAAAGTGGGTTTTAGTTTGTTTTTTAATCTTAAATGTAACTTATTTCAAAACTGAGTAATCCGGATTATTGGATACCTATTTAATTGACAGTTGGATAATCAGCATTTAATGATATTTTCTTTCGTCATATATTATAACTTCCGAAAAGTAGAAAATTAAAAATAAGGTTGCTTTCGATGTATAAGGCCTATTCAAAAACTCAATGGATTTTGTTGAACGGGAACCTGTTGATTGTACGGAAATAAAACCAATGGAAAAATAATTTTGATATGCTTTCATAAAAACATTTATAAAACAGATTTTCTATTGCTGTAAGTTTTTAAAACGTAACAGTATTGAACGACGTAGTAAATAAACGACTTACAGAAAGACTCAGCATTTTAAATATAACACTTTGTTAAGAGGTGTCATTTGACTGAAAGTAAGTATGAATTTTATCTAAGTTGCTGTACAAAGTGTAGCGACACTGCAGAGATGTACTTCTCTTAAGAGTTACAGGGGTGCAGGGCTAGTCCTTTCTGTTTTATAACAATAATGAATTAAAATGTTTTAGCTGAATACTATTAATTCTCAATTAGAATAGTAAATTAATAGAACCACGTAAAAAACCTTTTAAGATTGTGAAATCACAATTTTAAAATTAGTTTTTAAACTAAAACTAAAACTGAATTATTACAACCACCATGGATTCCACGTGATCTTCTTCTTTTTTTTACAAGACATGTAAATATACATTATTATATTTATATAACTAAAATTGACAATAAAAATAAATTTCTATATATCAAAATTCAGTTGCTTTGTAACTGTTATCGAAGTTAAACAATTCTATCAAAACATGATAACAAAATACCGGTATCTTTTAGCGGGAAATTAAATATGTTTTATAAATAACCTTATATTTACTTTATAACATTTTTTTAAAAGTCGATTTAATAAGCATAATTAATAGTTTATTAGTAATAGAGAAAGGAAACTTAATTCAATAATACCATAATAGAAGTACGATAGGAATTTCCTAACAATATAAAATATATATAATAATACATAAACGAATAACGTGGTAAAGACTCATATAAATCTCGTTTTAAGTGTTATTTTTTTTAAAAATGTGAACATTTTAAACTTTTAATAGATCATTCGGTTATCATGATTTGTAAT